>NW_027454352.1:55000-84177 GCF_040206685.1 Ascaphus truei
TCTCTTCTCCCTTCTCTCTCTCCCTTCTCTCTCTCCCTTCCCATCTCTCTCTATTTCTCTCTCTCTCCCTCCCGGATGAGTCCCACCGCCCGGAAATTATTTGCCTTCCTCTCCCTCTTTACTGCCCTCCTGCTCCTTCACCTCAGCCTCCCTCCCCCGAGGATCCCATTGATGGCTCCGCCCTCTGCGGAGACCCCGCCCCCGAGGATCTTTGTTCAGGCTCCCCCACTTCCCAGGCCCTGCTCACTCTGGCTCTGATAGTGCAGGGGGAAGAAGGGGAAAGGTGGAGGGAGAGGAGAGTACAGAGCTCTACACCCCTGAGGAGCTGTCCCCTGCTTACTCCCGACCCTCAGGGGTGGGACTATACCCAGGGTCCAGAGAAAGGGGCTTCAGACCTCAGGTGCTAAGGAAGAGAGGAGGGCAGTTGGATATGAAACACACAAATTTAATGCCTTCGTAAATGACAGGATCCCCCCCGCCCCCCACACAGTGATCTGGGGCCAGACAGTCGGCCCAGAGAGTGAGAGGGGGGTGAGGAAGGAGATAGGGAAGATAGAGAAAAAGGGGGAAGGTCGGTGGGGAGTATGTGAAAGAGGGGAGGACGTTGAGGGGAGAGAGGAGGGGAAATGGGGAGAGCGAGAGAGGAGGGGAAATGGGGAGAACGAGAGAGGAGGGGAAATGGGGAGAGCGGAGGGGAAATGGGGAGAACGAGAGAGGAGGGGAAATGGGGAGAACGAGAGAGGAGGGGAAATGGGGAGAGCGAGAGAGGAGGGGAAATGGGGAGAGCGAGAGAGGAGGGGAAATGGGGAGAGCGAGAGAGGAGGGGAAATGGGGAGAGCGAGAGAGGAGGGGAAATGGGGAGAACGAGAGAGGAGGGGAAATGGGGAGAACGAGAGAGGAGGGGAAATGGGGAGAACGAGAGCGGAGGGGAAATGGGGAGAGAGAGAGGAGGGGAAATGGGAAGAGAGAGAGGAGGAGGAGGGAGGAGAAATAGGGAGTGAGGACGGATGTGGAGAGAGGAGGGATGGGAAGGATAGAGGGAGGGGAGATGGGGGGAGAGAGAAGGTTGAGAGGGGGAAGGGAGAGAGGAAGCTGATGGGAAGGAAGGAGGAAAAGGCAAAGAGAAGAGAGTGTTGGAAGGGAGGGCCAGGGTGTTAGAGTGGAGAGAAAAGGTGGAGATTATTAGGAGAAAGGGTGTGAGAGAAGGGAATGAGAAGGGGGGAGAGGTTAGAAGGTGGAATATGGCATTGGAGAGAGATCAGGGATGGAGGGGAGAGGGAGGTTACAGGGAAAAGCTCAAGGAGAGTGGAGGGAGGAGGGGGAGAAAGGAAGGGGTGTTGTATGGGAGGAGAGGAGGGGAAGGGAGAGAAAGGAAGATGGGGGAGAGGGATTGATGGAGGGACAACAGTAGAAAAGAGAGAGAGAGGGTAAGGTGGTGGGGAGGGTCTAAGGATATTAGAGAAAGGAGGGGAAGTGTTACTGCCCCCCCCACCTCTCTCTCTTCCCCCCCCCTTCAATGTTTCCTGCATTTTCCCCCTATTTCCGATGGCCGACTTTCTGCTCTACCTCCCTTCCCCTTCTTTCTCTCCTCCCCCTTCTCTAGTCTCTGGTGGACATTCTAGACATTCATTCTAGTCTCTATGGTGGATGCTCTGTGCTTTCAGTCCAGTCTCTATGGTAGACTTTCTTTACTCTCAATCTAATCTCTATGGTAGACCCACCGTACTCTCACTCTAATCTCTTGTGGACATTCTGTATTCTCTCTATGGTGGACGCTCTGTACTTTCACTTTAGTCTCTATGGTAGACTCTGCACTCTCGCACCAGATTCTGGACAAAGAAGGGTGGGGAGCTGGGTTGGTCCTTTCTTCCTTGTAGTAACACCGGAGGGAGAGGGAGTAGGGGGTATGATACCTTTTATTGGACCAACAAGTAGTTGATATGTTACAAGCTTTCCCACCTCTCACGGTCCTTCATCGGGTCCTACTCCTACCCCGATAGGGTGGAGAGCTTGTAACATATCAACTACTCGTTGTTCCAACACAAAGTATCACACCCCCTGCTCCCTCCATTATTACAGTAGCATGCACGAATAAGGCCTGGTCCCCGCTGGCTACTGCGGCGCTCGCTGTGGCGGACGCTGCAGGGACGAGAGCCCTTCCCTCAATGGTGCCGGGCCCGCTGCGAGGGGGGGCCGCAGCGCTGTGGCGAGAGTTTCTCCTGCCCTCAATAGAATTGAGAGCAGGACTCACGACGGAGCGCTAGGCCACACCCCCCGGCGGTTCAGCCAATGAGGGCGAACCTGCCGGGTGACATCATGGCCGCGCCCCCGTCACTCCCCCCCCGGTCTCTCTTCCTGCAGACCGGGGAATCGGCTGCACGCGTCGCCAGTCTCGCGGGCGCACGTGCAGCGGAGGCACTGGGGCCTCAGCCTAAGAGTAAATGTAACACTGCCCCTTCCAACCATGTTATGGAAACGCTTTGTTTTGTTTCAATCTTTTTTATTAGGTTTGACAGAGTATAACATTTCCATTGTAACCAATATTTGTCTTTTTAGGAGAAAAACAAAAACAGGAACAATTGTGATCTTTGACTTATACTCTATACAATGCTTGATGAATAAACGTGTACGTGTTCAGCTCTTTGTCTCTACTTGTTGTACTGGTTTCAAATTGTCTTTCAGCGGGGATTTTATTAAAAGTTTTAAGGCAAACCTTTAGTTTTCAGATAAATAAGAGACGGTCAGAAAGATAGAGGAGGAAGAAAGAGGGCAAGAAGAAATAGAGGAAGGGGGATGGGGGGAGGGGAGGTGACTAGAGATGAGGGGGGGGGGGGGGGGGGATCTGCCACTTTGTCCCACAAACCGGTCTGCACTCCGGGTTATTTTAGTCTGGTTTTCTTACATTCTTCTGTTTTATTTTGAGGATTACACTTAACCTTCTATCCACATTTTGGGAAGGTTTCTAGTCTGGCGGCCATAATTCCCATACCTTATAAAAAATGTCCAATGAGTGGTTCAGTTGGGCCGAGAGCCTTTCCATGCGTTTGACATTGTTTACTCTTTTAATCACTGTGCGCCAAGACTGGTGGGTTATGGAAACTTTTATTGCACTAGTTAGAAGAACGATGTTGATAAATCGAGTGAATTGAATCGGGATAAAGGAGTTTGCATCGGGACTAACTTGACCCATCGAGATCGGAGCCTTCTAAGAGAATTGGAGGAGGATACTAGTATCACGATTAAGCCTGTCGATAAGGGGGGTGCAATAGTACTCGTGAATCAGATGGACTATAGGAATGAGATCCTTGAGTAACTCGTGAATCAGATGGACTATAGGAATGAGATCCTTGAGTAACTCGTGAATCAGATGGACTATAGGAATGAGATCCTTGAGTAACTCGTGAATCAGATGGACTATAGGAATGAGATCCTTGAGTAACTCGTGAATCAGATGGACTATAGGAATGAGATCCTTGAGTAACTCGTGAATCAGATGGACTATAGGAATGAGATCCTTGAGTAACTCGTGAATCAGATGGACTATAGGAATGAGATCCTTGAGTAACTCGTGAATCAGATGGACTATAGGAATGAGATCCTTGAGTAACTCATGAATCAGATGGACTATAGGAATGAGATCCTTGAGTAACTCGTGAATCAGATGGACTATAGGAATTAAATCCTTGAGTAACTCGTGAATCAGATGGACTATAGGAATGAGATCCTTGAGTAACTCGTGAATCAGATGGACTATAGGAATGAGATCCTTGAGTAACTCGTGAATCAGATGGACTATAGGAATGAGATCCTTGAGTAACTCAGCGTTCGCTCTAATTATGAGCCACTTCCCCATAACCCTATGCAAAGGTACAACGAGGGAGACATATATGGGGAAAATAAACCACGGCTTGTATTCAGCCTGTAGCTTCCAACAACACATCTTTAAGTAAGCAACCATATAAACAAACATCCGATCAGTGTGAAAGGGCCAACTCACTTTCCCAGTCCCTATCTGCCGGGCTGGAAGGCTACGCCTCTTACCAACCTATCACCCCAATGTCTAAAGAGGTACCTGTGACGGTGAAGGGGTTAACCAGGCTTATAATAAAGCTCAAGCCCACTTGGTTAACCCCGACCCGCGTGTTAGGGTCTTAGAGTGTCAGCTCTGGGACCCATATGTCGAGAATGTATTATTGCAACTGTGTACTAATTTTGGCGACATTAATTGTGATTTTTGCCTTTACTGGGGTGCTGGGATCGGGAGATTTCTGGGCTGTACGTTTCAGGGTGGGGTTGGGCGGAGAAAGTCTTTACAGAATGTGTCTATGTATCGGGGTTCCGGAGTTATGGGATACCCCAAGAGTTGTATCCGGAGATTGAGTGGTATCCTCTGATACAGCCAAGCACATTACTCCGCCAACCTCGTACCCTGAAACGCTCTTACGTCTCACCGCCAGAGTCCCTGCTGCAGCAGTTTCCAGACAAGGTAAATGGGTATGAAGGGGTTAAAATATATCTGCAGGTATACACGGAGTCCATATAGCAAGGGGCTCCCCAGTATAGCAGAGGTACCCACATACATGCCCAGGTATCCTGAGCCTAGAGTAGGGGTACAGGAAGGTGCTCACGCTAAGGTTAAGAAGCTGAGCATGTTTGCAGTGTTTTAAAAGGTTAAAGTATTTTTCTAATGTGTGCCAGGAACGAGGCTAGTGAATGTAGGGGATAGATATATATATATAGATATATATATATATATATAATATATATATATATCTCTATATCTATATCTATATATATTTACACTCACTCCATTCCTGACACCAGAATAAGAACTCAACTTGTTGCACGCAGCAGACAGGACACCACCTCTCCTATTAAACGGGAATAGTTTAATACGTATAGATATTGCTGACCTGTATATGAGCTGAGGGCTTTCTAAGTCACGGATTCCGGAAGGCACATGTGGCTACCAGGCTTGTGTAGGTGTTAGGCCAGATGGGGCCCTGCCATTATTCTGCAGCAAAGCACACAAAACCCCAGCAAGCTCTTTTTGGGAACCCCTGAGCCCCCCCAAAATATATATGTATATAAGTGTCAAAAAGCAGATCTATTAAGCGTGGCAAATGTATACAAGAGACGACAGAGAAGCCCAATGCTACATCCAACATGACAGAAACACACAGTAAAATACTTATATATTCTCTTGAAAAAGGGTCATTTAGTTTAACCCTTTGGCCAAAGCGTTGTAAGCTTGCGAGCCACGTCAAGGCAGACACCTGTTTGCAAGTCCTAACACTACCAGATAAAATACTAATATACCTCTATTAGGATTAAAATTCTCATTTACCTCTATTAGGAGGGAGAAAGACCACATTGGGTCTATATCCAGTAGAATGGAAGGACCTGCAAACTAGGGAAGTGGGGAGGGGCTTAAACCCTGGGAAGGAGGGGCCACTGACCTCCAACAGCTGGGACCAGCTGAGAATAAGTTAACAAAACACACAAAATACACCTCTAGTAATAAAACACTTACTGCACAGGGGGGAGGGATAGGTTTCAATCACAGATGCCCCTTTTTTTTTTTAAAGTAAAAACCCTTTTTTGGCTTCATTCATTGTAACATCGCCGGAAGAAGAGATCAGTGTATCTCGAAAGCTCGCACAAATAAAAGCATTTCGTTAGGCACACAACGGTATTGTCTATTCATTTTTTATTTTTATATATATATATATATATATATATATATATATATATATATATATATATAAATAAAACACCTTTAAGCATTAATTCAAATATATTAATATTAGTTATAGGTGTTTTATATATATATTACATATGTACAAGTATTTATTAAATATATTCATATACAGTCATATTTGCAAATAGGCACTAGGTTAGACAGCCCTGGTTGGCAGGTACGTTGACGGGGTCCGAGGAATTTGAGCCCTCCTTTTGCCAACCAAAGCCCCGCCCCCCACCGGAAGTAGATCCGGCGGCTAGTTGGCGCGCTGGTTTTTGTCTTGCTGCGTGCTTGAGAAGGAAGACATATTATCCAGGTGAGCGGCCCGGCCCAGCCACCCGCCCGATATCTCCGCCATCCGACCCCATCCGCTCTCCGGCACACCCAATACCGATAGCGGGGACTCCCCCCTTCTCCATGGCGCTTCTATTTCTGTGGATAGACCCCTCCCCCCCCCGGAGCGGAGGAGGCGGGATAGCGGAGGCGGGAACCCAGGGCTTAGAGAATTCAAGATGGAGGCCTAGGCGCTCCCCCCCATATGTTCAATCCCCCGGATATCTCCGGCATCCCACCAGCTAGCCCCGCCGTGTCTTCGGGCAGCGGTAGCCCGGGGTGTCAGGGAGGGGGACCTAGGTCCATGTCTGGCGTCTGGCCCGCCATTTTCTGTGGGTGGGAAGTGGGAATAGAGAGGGAGGGGTCCATGCAAATGAATGGGCGGGGTCCATGCAAATGAATGGGCGGGGCCCATGCAAATGAATGGGCGGGGCCTAGGGGTTGTATGGTAAGCACATGCTGGAGTGTAATACAGTATATCTATATATCATGGGGGTGATTAAAGGGTTATATATATATATATATATATATATATATATATATATATATATATATATATATATATATATATATATATATATATATATATATATTATATATATATATATATATATATACTATATATATATATCATATATATATATAGTATATATATATATATACTATATATATATATATATATATATTAAAAAAAAAAATTAAAAAAAAAAACAGAATAGAGGTGTATTCTATCATGGCAATCTCATGTATACTTTTATATAACAATATGTGTATATATATTATAATGGGATAAATTATATCTATATAACTTACTAAAACAATATTAATATACATATTTACTCAATATTATATACATGCACATTGATCCAATTTTATTTATATATATAGTATATATATACACACATTGAATACAGTATATATACAGTATTATGAATCAATATTATGTATTTATATAGTAATACATACACATTGAATCATTATATATATTTTTTGTGTGTGTATATATTTATATATATATAATACAGTGTAGAGGTATCAGTACCGTGTTAGCCGAGCTTCAATAATCTAAAAATAAATAGATGATACCGTTCTGTGGCTAACGAAATGCTGTTTATTTGTGCGAGCTTTCGAGATACGCTGATCTCTTCTTCCGGCGATGTTACAATGAATGAAGCAAGCGAAAGCTATACTATAAACAGTGTCTATTGGAATGTTATCTGTGCTGGTCCGTCCCCCGGTGTGGATGTGTTTTATGGCTGGAGGTGTCAAAAGGTTCCTGAAAGCAAGTGATGTAAGAGTGTGTATGTGTATCAGTGTGAATATAAATGAATGGAGAGCCCACAGTATATACAGTGCTCTACACAAGGTGTGTGTGGCGTGGGAGTGGATATAAATGGTGTGGGTGGGTGTGGAAATGTGAGAGATTGTAGCACAACTAAAAGTGTGTGTGGATACTATGTGGTCCCTATTGGTGTATAGGGATGGAAAAACAAGGAGTATTGGTATGTGTGAGAGACAGCTGTGTGTGCATTCATATAACACAGTATGTATAGACATGGCCGATAGCGCTCATGGGAAGAGAGTTCACTTGTGTCAGTGCATACAAAGGTAATCTTAAAACACTGAAAGAGAGACGGTTGCATGAATACAAATTTATGCAACTGTTCGGGACACTTAACGGTGGCCTAAACAGAGATCGAAATTTTATGAGTCATTACTGACACAAGTGAACTCTCTTACACACACACACACACACACACAACACACACACACACACACACACACACACACACACACACACACACACACGTGTATAATGTATGCACATGAGTAAACATATTTGGCATTACATAGTATATAACAAATATAAGTGAATATGTAGTGCGTTCCACTGGTGTGTAAGATGTGTAACACATATCTAAATGTATATTAGTGTTATAAAATCACAGTGTGTCTGTCACTGTGTTCCTGTGTGTGTCTGTCACTGTGTGTGTGTGTGTGTGTGTGTGTGTGTCTGTCTGTCTGTGTCCCTGTGTGTGTGTGTTTGTCACTGTGTGTGTGTGTGTGTGTGTCTGTCTGTGTCCCTGTGTGTGTGTGTCTCTGTGTCCTTGTGTGTATGTCTCTGTGTCCCTGTGTGTGTGTGTGTGTCTCTGTGTCCCTGTGTCCTGTGTGTATGTCTCTGTGTCCCTGTGTGTGTGTGTGTGTCTCTGTGTCCCTGTGTGTGTGTGTGTCTCTGTGTCCCTGTGTGTGTGTGTGGTCTCTGTGTCCCCTGTGTGTGTGTGTGTGTGTCTCTGTGTCCCTGTGTGTATGTCTCTGTCCCTGTGTGTGTGTGTGTCTCTGTGTCCCTGTGTGTGTGTGTGTGTGTCTCTGTGTCCTTGTGTGTAGGTCTCTGGTGTCCCTGTGTGTGGTGTGCTGTGTGTGTGTGTGTCTCTGTGTCCCTGTGTGTATGTCTCTGTGTCCCTGTGTGTGTGTGTGTGTCTCTGTGTCCCTGTGTGTGTGTGTGTGTGTGTCTCTGTGGTCCCTGTGTGTGTGTGTCTCTGTGTCCCTGTGTGTGTGTGTGTGTGTGTGTGTGTGTGTGTGTGTGTCTCTGTGTCCCTGTGTGTATGTCTCTGTGTCCCTGTGTGTGTGTGTGTCTCTGTGTCCCTGTGTGTATGTCTCTGTGTCCCTGTGTGTGTGTGTGTCCCTGTGTGTGTGTGTGTGTGTATGTCTCTGTGTCCCTGTGTGTGTGTGCTGTGTGTCTCTGTGTCCCTGTGTGTGTGTGTGTGTGTGTCTCTGTGTCCCTGTGTGTATGTCTCTGTGTCCCTGTGTGTGGTGTCTCTGTGTCCCTGTGTGTATGTCTCTGTGTCCCTGTGTGTGTGTGTTGTCTCTGTGTCCCTGTGTGTGTGTCTGTCTGTGTCCCTGTGTGTGTGTGTGCCTCTGTGTCCTGTGTGTGTGTCTCTGTGTCCCTGTGTCTGTGTCCCTGTGTGTGTTGTGTCTGTGTGTGTGCTGTGTGTGTCTCTTTGTCCCTGTGTGTATGTCTCTGTGTCCCTGTGTGTGTGTGGTGTCTCTGTGTCCCTAGTGTGTATGTCTCTGCTGTGTGTGTGTGTGTGTCCCTGTGTGTGTGTGTGTGTGTGTATGTCTCTGTGTCCCTGTGTGTGTGTGTGTGTCTCTGTGTCCTGTGTGTGTGTGTGTCTCTGTGTCCCTGTGTGTATGTCGCTGTGTCCCTGTGGGTGTGCTGTGTGTGTGTCTGTGTGTCTGTGTGCGTCTCTGTGTCCCTGTGTGTGTGTCTCTGTGTCCCTGTGTGTGTGTGTGTCTCTGTGTCCCTGTGTGTGTGTCTGTCTGTGTCCCTGTGGTGTGTGTGTGTCTTGTGTCCCTGTGTGTGTGTCTCTGTGTCCCTGTGTGTGTGTCTGTGTGGTCTGTGTGGTGTCTCTGGTCCCTGTGGTTGTCCGTGTGTCGTGTGGGTGTGTGTGTGTCTCTGTGTCCCTGTGTGTATGTCTCTGTGTCCTGTGTGTGTGTGTGTGTGTCTCTGTGTCCCTGTGTGTGTGTCTCTGTGTCCCTGTGTGTGTGGTGTGTGTCTCTGTGTCCCTGTGTGTGTTGGTCTCTGTGTCCCTGTGTGTGTGTCTCTGTGTCCCTGTGTGTGTGTGTGTCTCTGTGTCCCTGTGTGTGTGTGTGTCTGTCTGTGTCCCTGTGTGTGTGTGTGTCTCTGTGTCCCTGTGTGTGTGTCTCTGTGTCCCTGTGTGTGTGTCTGTCTGTGTCCCTGTGTGTGTGTGTGTGTGTGTCTGTCTGTGTCCCTGTGTGTGTGTGTGTCCCTGTGTGTGTGTGTGTCTCTGTGTCCCTGTGTGTGTGTCTCTGTGTCCCTGTGTGTGTGTGTGTCTCTGTGTCCCTGTGTGTGTGTCTCTGTGTCCCTGTGTGTGTGTGTGTCTCTGTGTCCCTGTGTGTGTGTCTCTGTGTCCCTGTGTGTGTGTGCTAGATCAGTGTAAATGCAAATCTCTAACTCCCGACATTCATTCCGCTGCTTCAGTCTCTCAGCAGATGTGTCAGATTGTCCTTACACTGGTACGGTTGAGGCCCCCGGTGGCGCTGAGCGCGCTGACCGCGCCATGCTTGACCAGGTTGCTTCTGGCTATTTACATTTTGACGTCCCGCTTACGCGGTACGCGTGTGCACACACGCTCACCCACGCTTGGCGCTTACATAAACAAAAAAACTGACTTTGAAGCGCGCTCAGCTTGCCTGCAACGTGCCCCCCCCCCCCCTCCTCCTCCTTCCCCCCCCCCCCGGCGCTCATGCTTGGAGAGTTGGATGACGTCACCGCTCTCAAGCACGAGCGCGGCCAGTGTGGACTCAGCCTAATAGGGCTCGATTTGCAGAATACCTCTCAGAGATGGTGTGTGTGTGTATTATATATTTGTATTTATTTATAATGTGTTACCAGGCAGTAATACAGTGAGAGTTACCTCTGCTTTTCCTGCACACCCTGGGCATAGAGTTAAGATGACAGATACACGGTTACATTAAGTGAGCGGGGTTACGCATGCGCAGTTATAGACGTATATGTAACACACCAGATTATAGTGGAAGGCCGCAGGACGAGCGCGCAATCACACGACGGGCGTGCGCGGCGAATCCCGCACTGTATGCAGACGGGGTCCGTGGCCCGTGACGTCGTGTGAGCGGTTCGCCACGATTGGTCTCTCCGGATTCTGCCGCTCCGTCGCGCCTCCGCCTGGTCGCGCCCACTATGTGCACCTCAGGCGGGACACCGGTATTTGTTTTGGCGTCGCGGCCACTGTGATCTCTGCCTAACAGAGCGGGTTACAATGTGAGACCGCTTCAGTTATGGAAGAACTTAGGCTGCGGGCGGCTGTGAGAGTCTCCGGCAGCCTGTTCCAGCTGTGAGGTGTACTGTGTGTGTGTGTGTGTGTGTGTGTGTGTGTGTCTGTGTGTGTGTCTGTGTGTGTGTCTCTGTGTGTGTGTCTCTGTGTCTGTGTGTGTGTGTGTGTGTGTCTGTGTCTGTGTCTGTGTGTGTGTGTGTCTCTCTCTGTGTGTGTGTGTGTGTCTCTCTGTGTGTGTGTGTGTGTCTGTGTGTGTGTGTGTGTGTGTGTCTCTGTGTGTGTGTGTGTGTGTGTGTGTCTGTCTGTGTGTGTGTGTCTCTGTGTGTGTATATTATATACATATATACACACACACACAATATTTTGCATGGCTGAGGACATCATGTCACTGCAGTAATGTGATATTAATGGAGTGTAATGTTGGATTGCAATCTGTATAACAGTACTTGGTACAATAAAGTCAGACGTGTGTGTATACACATGTACTATTACTTCATGTATATGTATTATTGTATTACAGTATGTATAATCTAATGTTATAAAATACTCCCTCCCCCCTTTATACCAACATTCCTCTCTCCCCCCCCTGCTCTCTCTCCCCCCCTGCTCTCTCCCCCCTGCTTTCTCTCCCCCCCCTGCTCTCTCTCTCCCCCTCCTCTCTCCCCCTCCTCTCCTCTCTCTCCCCCCCCTCCTCTCTCTCTCCCCCCCCTCCTCTCTCTCTCCCCCCCTCCTCTCTCTCTCCCCCCCCTCCTCTCTCTCTCCCCCCCCCTGCTCTCTCTCCCCCCCCTGCTCTCTCTCCCCCCCCTCCTCTCCCCCCTCCTCTCTCTCTCTCTCTCCCCCTCCTCTCTCTCTCTCTCTCTCCCCCTCCTCTCTCTCTCTCCCCCCCATCCTCTCTCTCTCTCCCCCCATCCTCTCTCTCTCCCCCCCTCCTCTCTCCCCCTACCTCCTCTCTCTCTCCCCCTACCTCACTCTCTCTCTCCCCCCTACCTCCTCTCTCTCCCCCCATCCTCTCTCTCTCTTCCCCCGCCCTCCTCTCTCTCTCCCCCCCCCTCCTCTCTCTCTTCCCCCCCCCTCCTCTCTCTCTTCCCCCCCTCCTCTCTCTCTCTCTTCCCCCCCCATATCTCTCTCTTCCCCCCCTCGGCCCCCCCCTCCTCTCTCTCTCTCTTCCCCCCCCTCCTCTCTCTCTCTCTTCCCCCCCCCTCCTCTCTCTTCCCCTCCCCGTCCCCAGTTGAAAGATGGCAGAGACCGACGTAGATAATGAGTTACTGGACTACGAGGATGACGAGGTGGAGACTCAGGCCGGGGGGGGACGCTCCGGACCTGCCCCCCAAGAAGGAGGTGAAGGGCTCGTACGTCTCCATCCACAGCTCCGGCTTCCGGGACTTCCTGCTCAAACCAGAGCTACTCCGCGCCATCGTGGACTGCGGCTTCGAACACCCCCTCCGAGGGTGAGAGGGGGGGATAGAAGATGAATGGGGGTGGGATGAGGAGAGGAGAAGTGGAGGGAAGGGGCGGGTATGCGGAGGGGTGTGAAGCGCGCAGTGGAAGGAGAGGGTGTGGGAGGGGTGTGTGGAGCAGGCGGTAGAAGGAGGGTGTGGAGCGCGCGGCGTGGGAGAGGGTGTGGAACGATGGTAGAGGAGGGGGGCTCGGGATAAACGGAGGTAAAAGATGGGAGGGGATGGGGAGGGGAAGTTATGTAATGGCGGCCAATTTATAATCTTCCTCCCCCATCTCTTCTTCCCCCGCTGTCCTTTATATATCGCTCTCTCCTTTCTCTCTCCCCCTATCTCCTTTCTCTCTCCCCCTCTCTCCTTTCTCACTCTCTCTCCTTTCTCTCTCCCCCCTCTCTCCTTTCTCTCTCCTCTCCCTCTCTCTCCCCTCCTCTCCCTCTCTCTCCCCTCCTCTCCCTCTCTCTCCCCTCCTCTCCCTCTCTCTCCCCTCCTCTCCCTCTCTCTCCCCTCCTCTCCCCTCTCTCTCCCCTCCTCTCCCTCTCTCTCCCCTCCTCTCCCTCTCTCTCCCCTCCTCTCCCTCTCTCTCCCCTCCTCTCCCTCTCCCTCGTCCCTCTCTCTCCCCTCCTCCCTCTCTCTCCCTCCCTCCCCCTCTCTCTCCCCTCCTCTCTCTCCCCTCCTCTCTCTCCCCTCCTCTCCCTCCCTCTCTCTCCCCTGCTCCCTCTCTCTCCCCTCTCTCCCTCCTCCCTCTCTCTCCCCTCCTCCCTCTCCCTCCCTCCCCGTCTCTCTCCCCTCCTCTCCCCTCCTCTCTCCCTCTCTCCCTCCCCCTCTCTCTCCCCTCCTCCCTCTCTCTCCCCTGCTCCCTCTCTCTCCCCTCCTCCCTCTCTCTCCCTCCCTCCCCCCTCTCCCCTCCTCTCCCCTCCTCTCCCTCTCTCTCCCCTCCCTCTCTCTCCCTCCCTCTCTCTCCCCTCCTGTCCCTCTCTCTCCCCTCCTCCCTCTCTCTCCCCTGCTCCCCTCTCTCTCCCCTCCTCTCCCTCTCTCTCCCTCCCCTCTCTCTCCCCTCCTCTCCCTCTCTCTCCCCTCTCTCCCCTGCTCCCTCTCTCTCCCCTGCTCCCTCTCTCTCCCCTCCTCCCTCTCTCCCCTCCTCTCCCTCTCTCTCCCCTCCTCTCCCTCTCTCTCCCCCTCCCTCCCTCTCTCTCCCCTCCTCTCCCTCTCTCTCTCCCTCTCTCTCCCTGCTCCATCTCTCTCCCCTCCTCCCTCTCTCCCTCCTCCCTCTCTCTCCCCTCCTCCCTCTCCCTCCCTCCCCCTCTCTCTCCCCCTCCTCCCTCTCCCCCTCCTCTCTCCCCCCTCCTCTCCCCTCCTCTCTCCCTCTCTCCCTCCCCCTCTCTCTCCCCTCCTCCCTCTCCCTCTCTCTCCCCTGCTCCCTCTCTCTCCCCTCCTCCCTCTCTCTCCCTCCCTCCCCTCTCTCCCCTCCTCTCCCTCTCTCTCCCCTGCTCCCTCTCTCCCCCTCCTCCTCCCCCCCCTCTCTCTCCCCTCCTCTCCCTCTCTCTCCCCTCCTCTCCCCTCTCTCTCCCCCTCCTCTCCCTCTCTCTCCCCTCCTCCCTCTCTCTCCCCTCCTCTCTCTCCTCCCTCCCTCTCTCTCCCTCCCTCTCTCTCCCCTCCTCTCCCTCTCTCTCCCCTCCTCCCTCTCTCCCCTGCTCCCTCTCTCTCCCCTCCTCCCTCTCTCCCCTCCTCTCCCTCTCTCTCCCCTCCTCTCCCTCTCTCTCCCCTCCTCTCCCTCTCTCTCCCCCTCCTCCCTCTCTCTCCCCTCCTCTCCCCCTCTCCCCCCCCCCCTCTCTTTCCCCCCTTCTCTCTCCCTGCAGTACAGCACGAGTGCATCCCGCAGGCGATCCTGGGGATGGATATCCTGTGTCAGGCCAAGTCTGGGATGGGGAAAACTGCAGTGTTTGTGTTAGCCACATTACAGCAGCTGGAACCCATAACAGGACAGGTGGGACCCCCTTATAACACCACCTCCTCACAGCCTGACGTGCCCCTTCCTATGGGGAACCCCTTTTATAAGAACACCCCCCTTATAAGAACATCTCCTCACAGCCCTGACGTGCCCCTTCCTATGGGGGAACCCCTGTTATAAGAACACCCCCCTTATAAGAACATCTCCTCACAGCCTGACGTGTCCCTTCCTATGGGGGGAACCCCTGTTATAAGAACACCCCCTTATAAGAACATCTCCTCACAGCCTGACGTGCCCCTTCCTATGGGGGGATCCCCTGTTATAAGAACACCCCCCTTATAAGAACATCTCCTCACAGCCTGACGTGCCCCCTTCCTATGGGGGGATCCCCTGTTATAAGAACACCCCCCTTATAAGAACACCTCCTCACAGCCCTGACGTGCCCCTTCCTATGGAGGAACC
The DNA here is from genome assembly GCF_040206685.1 of Ascaphus truei. NCBI lineage: Eukaryota > Metazoa > Chordata > Amphibia > Anura > Ascaphidae > Ascaphus > Ascaphus truei. The sequence continues at coordinate 69,755 of NW_027454352.1, forward strand.
CCTGTTATAAGAACACCCCCCTTATAACAACACCTCACAGCCCTGACGTGCCCTTCCTATGGGGGGGATCCCTGTTATAAGAACACCCCCCCTTATAAGAACATCTCCTCACAGCCCTGACGTGCCCCTTCCTATGGGGGGGATCCCTGTTATAAGAACACCCCCCTTATAAGAACATCTCCTCACAGCCCTGACGTGCCCCTTCCTATGGGGGGATCCCCTGTTATAAGAACACCCCCCTTATAAGAACATCTCCTCACAGCCCTGACGTGCCCCTTCCTATGGGGGGAACCCCTGTTATAAGAACATCCCCTTTATATGAACATCCCCTCACAGCCCTGACGTGCCCCTTCCTATGGGGGGGATCCCCTGTTATAAGAACACCCCCCCCTTTATATGAACATCCCCTCACAGCCCTGACGTGCCCCTTCCTATGGGGGGAACCCCTGTTATAAGAACACCCCCCCCTTTATAAGAACATCCCCTCACAGCCCTGACGTTACCCTTCCTATGGGGGGATCCCCTGTTATAAGAACACCCCCCTTTATAAGAACATCCCCTCACAGCCCTGACGTTACCCTTCCTATGGGGGGATCCCCTGTTATAAGAACACCCCCCTTATAGGAACAGCCTGACGTGCCCCTTCCATATGGGGGGATCCCCTGTTATAAGAACACCCCCCTTATAAGAACATCTCCTCACAGCCCTGACGTGCCCCTTCCTATGGGGGGAACCCCCTGTTATAAGAACACCCCCTCTTATAACGCCCTCTCTTGCAGGTCTCGGTGTTGGTAATGTGTCACACCAGAGAACTCGCTTTTCCAGATCAGTAAGGAGTATGAGAGGTTCTCAAAGTACATGCCTTCTGTCAAGGTGAGGAGCGCGTGTGTCTGCCTGTGTGTGTTTGTGTATGTCTGCCTGCCTGCCTGTGTGTGTGTGTCTGCCTGTGTGTGTGTGTCTGCCTGTGTGTGTGTGTGTCTGCCTGTGTGTGTGTGTGTGTGTGTGTGTGTGTGTGTGTGTGTCTGCCTGTGTTGTGTGTGTGTGTGTGTGTGTGTGTCTGCCTGTGTGTGTGTGTGTGTGTGTGTGTGTTTGCCTGTGTCTGCCTGTGTGTGTGTGTCTGCCTGTGTGTGTGTGTGTGTGTGTGTGTGTGTGTGTGTGTGTGTGTGTGTCTGCCTGTGTGTGTGTGTGTGTGTGTGTCTGCCTGTGTGTGTGTGTCTGCCTGTGTGTGTGTGTGTCTGCCTGTGTGTGTGTGTGTCTGCCTGTGTGTGTGTGTGTCTGCCTGTGTGTCTGCCTGTGTGTGTGTGTGTGTGTCTGCCTGCGTGTGTGTGTGTGTGTGTGTGTGTGTGTCTGCCTGTGTGTGTGTGTGTCTGCCTGTGTGTGTGTGTGTGTGTCTGCCTGTGTGTGTGTGTGTCTGCCTGTGTGTGTGTGTGTCTGCCTGTGTGTGTGTGTGTGTCTGCCTGTGTGTGTGTGTGTCTGCCTGTGTGTGTGTGTGTCTGCCTGTGTGTGTGTGTGTGTGTCTGCCTGTGTGTGTGTGTGTGTCTGCCTGTGTGTGTGTGTGTCTGCCTGTGTGTGTGTGTGTGTGTCTGCCTGCCTGTGTGTGTGTGTGTGTCTATGGTTACATATACACACGCGCACTCTCTCTTTGTATATATTTGTTTAACATATACACACACGCGCACTCTCCTCTCTTTGTATATATTTGGTTACATACACACACGCGCACTCTCTCTTTGTATATATTTGTTTACATACACACACGCGCACTCTCTCTCTTTGTATATATTTGGTTACATACACACACGCGCACTCTCTCTTTGTATATATTTGTTTACATATATACACACACGCGCACTCTCTCTCTTTGTATATATTTGGTTACATATATACACACACGCACTCTCTCTTTGTATATATTTGTTTACATACACACACGCGTACTCTCTCTTTGTATATATTTGTTTACATACACACACGCGCACTCTCTCTTTGTATATATTTGTTTACATACACACGCGCACTTCTCTCTTTGTATATATTTGTTACATATATACACACGCGCACTTTCTCTTTGTATATATTTGTTTACATATATACACACGCGCACTCTCTCTTTGTATATATTTGTTTACATATATACACACGCGCGCTCTCTGTATATATTTGTTACATATATACACACGCGCACTTTCTCTTTGTATATATTTGTTTACATATCACACACGCGCACTCTCTCTTTGTATATATTTGTTTACATACACACACGCGCACTCTCTCTTTGTATATATTTGTTTACATATATACACACGCGCACTCTCTCTCTTTGTATATATTTGGTTACATATATACACACACGCACACTCTCTCTTTGTATATATTTGGTTACATATATACACACACGCGCACTCTCTCTTTGTATATATTTGTTACATATATACACACGCGCGCTCTCTCTCTGTATATATTTGTTACATATATACACACGCACACTTTCTCTTTGTATATATTTGTTACATATATACACAACGCGCACTTTCTCTTTGTATATATTTGTTTACATACACACACGCGCACTCTCTCTTTGTATATATTTGTTTACATACACACACGCGCACTCTCTCTTTGTATATATTTGTTTACATATATACACACGCGCACTCTCTCTTTGTATATATTTGGTTACATATATACACACGCGCACTTTCTCTTTGTATATATTTGTTTACATACACGCGCACTCTCTCTTTGTATATATTTGGTTACATACACACACGCGCACTCTCTCTTTGTATATATTTGTTTACATATATACACACACGCGAACTCTCTCTTTGTATATATTTGGTACATATACACACACGCGCGCTCTCTCTCTGTATATATTTGTTACATATATACACACGCGCACTCTCTCTTTGTATATATTTTGTTTACATACACACACGCGCACTCTCTCTTGTATATATTTGTTTACATACACACACGCGCACTCTCTCTTTGTATATATTTGTTTACATATATACACACACACGCACTCTCTCTCTGTATATATTTGGTTACATATATACACACGCGCACTCTCTCTCTTTGTATATATTTGTTACATATATACACACGCGCACTCTCTCTCTGTATATATTTGGTTACATATATACACACGCGCACTCTCTCTCTGTATATATTTGGTTACATATATACACACGCGCACTCTCTCTTTGTATATATTTGGTTACATACACACGCGCACTCTCTCTCTGTATATATTGGTTACATATATACACACGCGCACTCTCTCTCTGTATATATTGGTTACATATATACACACGCGCACTCTCTCTCTGTATATATTTGGTTACATATATACACACGCGCACTCTCTGTATATATTTGGTTACATACACACGCGCACTCTCTCTCTGTATATATTTGGTTACATATATACACACGCGCACTCTCTCTCTGTATATATTTGGTTACATACACACGCGCACTCTCTCTCTGTATATATTTGGTTACATATACACACACGCGCACTCTCTCTCTGTATATATTTGGTTACATATATACACACGCGCACTCTCTCTTTGTATATATTTGGTTACATACACACGCGCACTCTCTCTCTGTATATATTTGGTTACATATATACACACGCGCACTCTCTCTCTGTATATATTTGGTTACATATATACACACGCGCACTCTCTCTCTGTATATATTTGGTTACATATATACACACGCGCACTCTCTGTATATATTTGGTTACATACACACGCGCACTCTCTCTCTGTATATATTTGGTTACATATATACACACGCGCACTCTCTCTCTGTATATATTTGGTTACATATATACACACGCGCACTCTCTCTCTTTGTATATATTTGTTACATATATACACACGCGCACTCTCTCTCTGTATATATTTGGTTACATATATACACACGCGCACTCTCTCTCTGTATATATTTGTTACATATATACACACGCGCGCTCTCTCTCTGTATATATTTGTTACATATATACACACGCGCACTCTCTCTCTGTATATATTTGGTTACATATATACACACGCGCACTCTCTCTGTATATATTGGTTACATATATACACACGCGCACTCTCTCTTTGTATATATTTGGTTACATATATACACACGCGCACTCTCTCTCTGTATATATTTGGTTACATATATACACACGCGCACTCTCTCTTGTATATATTTGTTTACATACACACACGCGCACTCTCTCTTTGTATATATTTGTTTACATACACACACGCGCACTCTCTCTTTGTATATATTTGTTTACATATATACACACACACGCACTCTCTCTTTGTATATATTTGGTTACATATATACACACGCGCACTCTCTCTTTGTATATATTTGTTTACATACACACACGCGCACTCTCTCTTTGTATATATTTGTTTACATACACACACGCGCACTCTCTCTCTTTGTATATATTTGTTTACATACACACACGCGCACTCTCTCTTTGTATATATTTGTTTACATACACACACGCGCACTCTCTCTTTGTATATATTTGTTTACATACACACACCACACCGCGCACTCTCTCTCTTTGTATATATTTGTTACATATATACACACGCGCACTCTCTCTCTGTATATATTTGGTTACATATATACACACGCGCACTCTCTCTCTTTGTATATATTTGTTACATATATACACACGCGCACTCTCTCTCTGTATATATTTGGTTACATATATACACACGCGCACTCTCTCTTTGTATATATTTGGTTACATTACACACGCGCACTCTCTCTCTGTATATATTTGGTTACATATATACACACGCGCACTCTCTCTCTGTATATATTTGGTTACATATATACACACGCGCACTCTCTCTCTGTATATATTTGGTTACATATATACACACGCGCACTCTCTCTCTGTATATATTTGGTTACATATATACACACGCGCGCTCTCTCTCTGTATATATTTGTTACATATATACACACGCGCACTCTCTCTCTGTATATATTTGTTACATATATACACACGCGCACTCTCTCTCTGTATATATTTGGTTACATATATACACACGCGCACTCTCTCTCTGTATATATTTGGTTACATACACACGCGCACTCTCTCTCTGTATATATTTGGTTACATATATACACACGCGCACTCTCTCTTTGTATATATTTGGTTACATATATACACACGCGCACTCTCTCTCTGTATATATTTGGTTACATACACACGCGCACTCTCTCTCTGTATATATTTGGTTACATATATACACACGCGCACTCTCTCTCTGTATATATTTGGTTACATATATACACACGCGCACTCTCTCTCTGTATATATTTGGTTACATATATACACACGCGCACTCTCTCTCTGTATATATTTGGTTACATATATACACACGCGCACTCTCTCTCTGTATATATTTGGTTACATATATACACACGCGCACTCTCTCTCTGTATATATTTATTTACATATATACACACGCGCACTCTCTCTCTGTATATATTTGGTTACATACACACGCGCACTCTCTCTCTGTATATATTTGGTTACATATATACACGCGCGCTCTCTCTCTGTATATATTTGGTTACATATATACACACGCGCACTCTCTCTCTGTATATATTTGGTTACATACACACGCGCACTCTCTCTTTGTATATATTTGGTTACATATACACACGCGCACTCTCTCTCTGTATATATTTGGTTACATATATACACACGCGCGCTCTCTCTTTGTATATATTTATTTACATATATACACACGCGCACTCTCTCTTTGTATATATTTATTTACATATATACACACGCGCACTCTCTTTGTATATATTTATTTACATACACACACGCGCACTCTCTCTTTGTATATATTTATTTACATATATACACACGCGCACTCTCTCTTTGTATATATTTATTTACATACACACACGCGCACTCTCTCTCTCTCTGTATATATTTGGTTACATATATACACACGCGCACTCTCTCTCTCTCTGTATATATTTGGTTACATATATACACACGCGCACTCTCTCTTTGTATATATTTGGTTACATATATACACACGCGCGCTCTCTCTCTGTATATATTTATTTACATATATACACAACGCGCACTCTCTCTCTTTGTATATATTTGGTTACATATATACACACGCGCGCTCTCTCTCTGTATATATTTATTTACATATATACACACGCGCACTCTCTCTCTTTGTATATATTTGGTTACATATATACACACGCGCGCTCTCTCTCTTTGTATATATTTATTTACATACACACACGCGCGCTCTCTCTCTGTATATATTTGGTTACATATATACACACGCGCACTCTCTCTCTGTATATATTTGGTTACATATATACACACGCGCACTCTCTCTTTGTATATATTTATTTACATACACACACGCGCGCTCTCTGTATATATTTGTTACATATATACACACGCGCACTCTCTCTCTGTATATATTTGGTTACATATATACACACGCGCACTCTCTCTCTTTGTATATATTTGGTTACATACACACACGCGCGCTCTCTCTCTGTATATATTTATTTACATATATACACACGCGCACTCTCTCTCTGTATATATTTGGTTACATATATACACACGCGCGCTCTCTCTCTGTATATATTTGGTTACATATATACACACGCGCGCTCTCTCTCTGTATATATTTGGTTACATATATACACACGCGCACTCTCTCTCTGTATATATTTGGTTACATACACACGCGCACTCTCTTTGTATATATTTGGTTACATATACACACGCGCACTCTCTCTCTGTATATATTTGGTTACATATATACACACGCGCGCTCTCTCTTTGTATATATTTATTTACATATATACACACGCGCACTCTCTCTTTGTATATATTTATTTACATATATACACACGCGCACTCTCTCTTTGTATATATTTATTTACATACACACACGCGCACTCTCTCTCTCTCTGTATATATTTGGTTACATATATACACACGCGCTCTCTCTTTGTATATATTTATTTACATATATACACACGCGCGCTCTCTCTTTGTATATATTTATTTACATATATACACACACGCGCACTCTCTCTTTGTATATATTTGGTTACATATATACACACGCGCACTCTCTCTCTCTTTGTATATATTTATTTACATATATACACACGCGCACTCTCTCTCTCTCTGTATATATTTATTTACATATATACACACGCGCACTCTCTCTTTGTATATATTTGGTTACATATATACACACGCGCACTCTCTCTCTCTTTGTATATATTTGGTTACATATATACACACACGCACTCTCTCTCTTTGTATATATTTATTTACATATACACACACGCACTCTCTCTCTTTGTATATATTTATTTACATACACACACGCGCACTCTCTCTCTGTATATATTTGTTACATACATACACACGCGCGCTCTCTCTCTGTATATATTTGGTTACATACACACACACACGCGCACTCTCTCTCTGTATATATTTGTTACATACACACGCGCACTCTCTCTCTTTGTATATATTTGTTACATACATACACACGCGCGCACTCTCTCTCTGTATATATTTGTTACATACACACGCGCACTCTCTCTCTTTGTATATATTTGTTACATACATACACACGCGCGCACTCTCTCTCTGTATATATTTGTTACATATACACACGCGCACTCTCTCTCTGTATATATTTGTTACATACATACACACGCGCGCACTCTCTCTCTGTATATATTTGTTACATACATACACACGCGCGCACTCTCTCTCTGTATATATTTGTTACATACATACACACACGCGCACTCTCTCTCTTTGTATATATTTGTTACATACACACGCGCGCACTCTCTCTCTGTATATATTTGTTACATACATACACACGCGCGCACTCTCTCTCTGTATATATTTGTTACATACACACACGCGCACTCTCTCTTTGTATATATTTGTTACATACATACACACGCGCGCACTCTCTCTCTGTATATATTTGTTACATACATACACACACGCGCGCACTCTCTCTCTGTATATATTTGTTACATACATACACACACGCGCGCACTCTCTCTCTGTATATATTTGGTTACATATACACACACACGCGCGCACTCTCTCTGTATATATTTGTTACATACATACACACACGCGCGCTCTCTCTTTGTATATATTTGGTTACATACACACACGCGCGCACTCTCTCTGTATATATTTGTTACATACATACACACACGCGCACTCTCTCTTTGTATATATTTGGTTACATACACACACGCGCGCACTCTCTCTTTGTATATATTTGGTTACATACACACACCGCGCACTCTCTCTCTCTCTGTATATATTTATTTACATACACACACGCGCACTCTCTCTCTCTCTGTATATATTTATTTACATACACACACGCGCACTCTCTCTCTCTCTGTATATATTTATTTACATACACACACGCGCACTCTCTCTCTCTCTGTATATATTTATTTACATACACACACGCGCACTCTCTCTCTCTCTGTATATATTTATTTACATACACACACGCGCACTCTCTCTCTCTCTGTATATATTTGTCTCTCACCTCCCCCCCTCCCCCCCCCCCCTCAGGTGGCAGTGTTTTTCGGGGGGCTCTCTATAAAGAAGGACGAGGAGGTTCTGAAGAAGAGCTGCCCACCACATTGTGGTTGGGACACCGGGTCGGATCTTGGCGCTGGCGCGGAACAAGAATCTAAATCTGAAACATATCAAACACTTTATCCTGGACGAGTGCGACAAGATGTTAGAGCAACTTGGTGAGGGGGGGGGGGGGGGGATGGGAATGAGAGGGAAATAGGGGGGGGGGGGGGGAGATGGAAATGGGGAGATGGAAATGGAGGGGGGGGGGTGGAAATGGGGAGGGGGGAGATGGAAAGATTGTGAGGGTCAAACTTCCTTATCCCCTATTAACAATTCCCTATTCTCTTATCTCTCTCCCCCCCCCCATCCCTCCCTCTGCCTTCCCTCCCTCTGCCTCCCCCCCATCCCTCTCCTCTCTTCCCCCCATCCCTCCCTCTGCCTTCCCCCCATCCCTCCCTCTGCCTTCCCCCCCATCCCTCCCTCTGCCTTCCCCCCCCATCCCTCCCTCTGCCTTCCCCCCATCCCTCCCTCTGCCTTCCCCCCCCATCCCTCCCTCTGCCTTCCCCCCCATCCCTCCCTCGCCTTCCCCCCCATCCCTCCCTCTGCCTTCCCCCCCATCCCTCCCTCTGCCTTCCCCCCCATCCCTCCCTCTGCCTTCCCCCCCATCCCTCCCTCTGCCTTCCCCCCCATCCCTCCCTCTGCCTTCCCCCCCACCCCTCCCTCTGCCTTCCCCCCCACCCCTCCCTCTGCCTTCCCCCCCCCATCCCTCCCTCTGCCTTCCCCCCCATCCCTCCCTCTGCCTTCCCCCCCCCATCCCTCCCTCTGCCTTCCCCCCATCCCTCCCTCTGCCTTCCCCCCCATCCCTCCCTCTGCCTTCCCCCCCCATCCCTCCCTCTGCCTTCCCCCCATCCCTCCCTCTGCCTTCCCACCCACCCCTCCCTCTGCCTTCCCCCCCACCCCTCCCTCTGCCTTCCCCCCCACCCCTCCCTCTGCCTTCCCCCCCACCCCTCCCTCTGCCTTCCCCCCACCCCTCCCTCTGCCTTCCCCCCCACCCCTCCCTCTGCCTTCCCCCCATCCCTCCCTCTGCCTTCCCCCCCATCCCTCCCTCTGCCTTCCCCCCCCCATCCCTCCCTCTGCCTTCCCCCCATCCCTCCCTCTGCCTTCCCCCCATCCCTCCCTCTGCCTTCCCCCCCCATCCCTCCCTCTGCCTTCCCCCCTCTCCCTCCCTCTGCCTTCCCCCCCTCTCCCTCCCTCTGCCTTCCCCCCCTCTCCCTCCCTCTGCCTTCCCCCCCTCTCCCTCCCTCTGCCTTCCCCCCCTCTGCCTTCCCCCCCTCTCCCTCCCTCCTCTCTTCCCCCCCCTCTCCCTCCCTCCTCTCTCCCCCCCTCTCCTCCCTCCTCTCTCCCCCCCTCTCTTCTCTTATCTCTCTCCCCCCCCATCCTCCCTCTGCCTTCCCTCCCTCTGCCTCCCCCCCATCCCTCTCCTCTCTTCCCCCCATCCCTCCCTCTGCCTTCCCCCCCATCCCTCCCTCTGCCTTCCCCCCATCCTTCCCTCTGCCTTCCCCCCCCATCCCTCCCTCTGCCTTCCCCCCCCCATCCCTCCCTCTGCCTTCCCCCCCATCCCTCCCTCTGCTTCCCCCCCACCCCTCCCTCTGCCTTCCCCCCCATCCCTCCCTCTGCCTTCCACCCCCATCCCTCCCTCTGCCTTCCCCCCCATCCCCTCCCTCTGCCTTCCCCCCCACCCCCCCCTCTGCCTTCCCCCCTCTCCCGCCCTCTGCCTTCCCCCCCTCTCCCTCCCTCTGCCTTCCTCCCTCTGCCTTCCCCCCCACCCTCCCTCTGCCTTCCCCCCCATCCCTCCCTCTGCCTTACCCCCCAACCCTCCCTCTGCTTCCCCCCATCCCTCCCTCTGCCTTCCCCCCCCATCCCTCCCTCTGCCTTCCCCCCCATCCCTCCCTCTGCCTTCCCCCCCATCCCTCCCTCTGCCTTCCCCCCATCCCTCCCTCTGCCTTCCCCCCCACACCCTCCCTCTGCCTTCCCCCCCACCCCTCCCCTCTGCCTTCCCCCCACCCCTCCCTCTGCCTTCCCCCCCATCCCTCCCTCTGCCTTCCCCCCCACCCTCCCTCTGCCTTCCCCCCCATCCCTCCCTCTGCCTTACCCCCCAACCCTCCCTCTGCCTTCCCCCCATCCCTCCCTCTGCCTTCCCCCCCATCCCTCCCTCTGCCTTCCCCCCCATCCCTCCCTCTGCCTTCCCCCCATCCCTCCTCTGCCTTCCCCCCCATCCCTCCCTCTGCCTTCCCCCCCATCCCTCCCTCTGCCTTCCCCCCACCCCTCCCTCTGCCTTCCCCCCCACCCCTCCCTCTCCCTTCCCCCCCCATCCCTCCCTCTGCCTTCCCCCCCATCCCTCCCTCTGCCTTCCCCCCCATCCCTCCCTCTGCCTTCCCCCCCATCCCTCCCTCTGCCTTCCCCCCCACCCCCCCCTCTGCCTTCCCCCCCCTCTCCCTCCCTCTGCCTTCCCCCCCTCTCCCTCCCTCTGCCCCTTCCCCCCCTCTCCCTCCCTCTGCCTTCCCCCCCTCTCCCTCCCTCTGCCTTCCCCCCTCTCCCTCCCTCCTCTCTTCCCCCCCCTCTCCCTCCCTCCTCTCTCCCCCCACTCTCCCTCCCTCCTCTCTCCCCCCTCCCCCCCATCCTTCTCCTCTCTCTCCCCCCCCTCCACCCCCCCCCAGACATGCGCAGAGATGTGCAGGAGATATTCCGCATGACCCCGCACGAGAAGCAGGTCATGATGTTTCAGCGCCACCCTGAGCAAGGAGATCCGCCCCGTGTGCCGCAAATTCATGCAAGATGTAATTACCGCCTCCTCCCCGCCTGCCCGCCTCGCCATTCCTCCGCCCCCCGCCTGACGCGGCCGCTAAAAGGACGATCGTGACCAGCCCGCTACGCCTCCGATCCCCCCAGCGGGCGTCCACACACGTGTGCGGGGCCTCTCCCGGGCTGTAATCGCCTCTCCGTGCGTGACGCTGGATCACGCGTCCTCACCGCCGCTCAGCCGCAAGTGACCCTAACGCGTGACGTAGATTGGCGGGCGGCGCCACGTCTGGGCGTGACGCAAGTGAAATCGCAGTTGTCATCCCTTGTGTGACACAGCCATGTCACGCCGTGTATAAGTCACCACACGTGTCCTTCCCCCCCCTCCCCCTCGCGTGACGCAAAAATATCGCAAGTGTCACGTCAGCCAGCAACGTCACCACTCGTGACACGACGCGATCCACACCGCTAGTGTCCCTCGTGTGACGCCCAAATCGCCTTGCTCACCCCCCGCGTGACACAACCACAAGTGTCGCGCCTTTTTTTTCCTATACGAGCACGTGTCCCCTCCCACGTGTGACGCACGACCACAGGTGCCACGCTTTATCTCCCCTCCGTCCAGCCGCACGTCATTAGCGTGACGCCATTTAAGTCTCCGGCGTCCCCGCCCTTACGTGACGCAGACTCGCGCCTGGTTGCGCCGTCTCCCAACGCAAAAGTCACAGCTGGGCGTTTTTGGCGTCACCCATCCCTCCCCTTTTGTGCGTGACACGTTTTAAAGGGCCGGCGTCCGCCTCCCTGCTCATCACGCAATTCAACGTGACACCGCCTTGTCACAATTCTCCCCCCCTCCCCCTCCACGCGTCAGGGGATGGGGACGCAAGCCAAATTACCCATAAGTCACGCGGAGATATTGGGGACGTGTCCTCTCGCCCTTTCAAAATTTGGGGACACGCCACAGGTGTCCCCAAATAGTTGAACGCGGTTCCCGGGAGGGGGGGGGAGGGCACGGACAAGAGACGTTGGTCTCGGAGGTGTGGAGAAGCGGGGGGGAGTTAATTTTGCGATGGGGGTTATGGGAGACGCAGAGAAGGCGATAGACATGAAATTAGCGAGGGGCGGGTTAGCTATGAACGAATGTTTGGGAAGGAGAGGGAGACGGAGGATCTAGAAATGAAATAAGGGATGAGTTATTGAGGGAGGAGAGAGAGAGGACCTAGGAATGAAATGAGGGGAATGAAATAGCTAGAGATTAATGTTTGGAAAGGAGAGGGGGGGACAGAGGAGAGAGAGGACTGAAGTGAGCCGGAGATGACTTTCCCGTAGGCGAGTGTTGGGAAAGGAGGGCAGACGCAGAGAAGATGTAGAAATGATGTGAGACGGGGACAAATTAATTTATAAAGGGTTGAAGATGCAGAGGAGCTGCGGGATTAATCTGAGCGAGAGAAGCCGCCAGGAAGATAAAGGTGGGAGAGAGAGAGATGGAGGAGAGCAGCGTGTGGGGGGTGTTGAGCGCTGGGAGAGAGGTGGAGGAGAGCAGCGTGTGGGAGGTGTTGAGCGCTGGGAGCAGAGAGGTGGAGGAGAGCAGCGTGTGGGAGGTGTTGAGCGCTGGGAGCAGAGAGGTGGAGGAGAGCAGCGTGTGGGAGGCGTTGAGCGCTGGGAGCAGAGAGGTGGAGGAGAGCAGCGTGTGGGAGGTGTTGAGCGCTGGGAGCAGAGAGGTGGAGGAGAGCAGCGTGTGGGAGGTGTTGAGCGCTGGGAGCAGAGAGGTGGAGGAGAGCAGCGTGTGGGGGGTGTTGAGCGCTGGGAGCAGAGAGGTGGAGGAGAGCAGCGTGTGGGGGGTGTGAAGCGCTGGGAGAGAGGTGGAGGAGAGCAGCGTGTGGGAGGTGTTGAGCGCTGGGAGCAGAGAGGTGGAGGAGAGCAGCGTGTGGGAGGTGTTGAGCGCTGGGAGAGAGGTGGAGGAGAGCAGCGTGTGGGAGGTGTTGAGCGCTGGGAGCAGAGAGAGGTGGAGGAGAGCAGCGTGTGGGAGGTGTTGAGCGCTGGGAGAGAGAGAGGAGGAAGAGAGCAGCGTGTGGGAGGTGTTGAGCGTTGGGAGAGAGGTGGAGGAGAGCAGCGTGTGGGAGGTGTTGAGCGCTGGGAGCAGAGAGGTGGAGGAGAGCAGCGTGTGGGAGGTGTTGAGCGCTGGGAGAGAGAGGAGGGAGAGCAGCGTGTGGGAGGTGTTGAGCGCTGGAGAGAGGAGGAGGAGAGCAGCGTGTGGGAGGTGTTGAGCGCTGGGAGCAGAGAGGTGGAGGAGAGCAGCGTGTGGGAGGTGTTGAGCGCTGGGAGCAGAGAGGAGGAGGAGAGCAGCGTGTGGGAGGTGTTGAGCGCTGGGAGCAGAGAGGAGGAGGAGAGCAGCGTGTGGGAGGTGTTGAGCGCTGGGAGCAGAGAGGTGGAGGAGAGCAGCGTGTGGGAGGTGTTGAGCGCTGGGAGAGAGGTGGAGGAGAGCAGCGTGTGGGAGGTGTTTAGCGCTGGGAGCAGAGAGGTGGAGGAGAGCAGCGTGTGGGAGGTGTTGAGCGCTGGGAGCAGAGAGAGATGGAGGAGAGCAGCGTGTGGGAGGTGTTGAGCGCTGGGAGAGAGTGGAGGAGAGCAGCGTGTGGGAGGTGTTGAGCGCTGGGAGAGAGGTGGAGGAGAGCAGCGTGTGGGAGGTGTTGAGCGCTGGGAGAGAGGGTGGGAGGAGAGCAGCGTGTGGGAGGTGTTGAGCGCTGGGAGCAGAGAGGTGAGGAGAGCAGCGTGTGGGAGGTGTTGAGCGCTGGGAGCAGAGAGGTGGAGGAGAGCAGCGTGTGGGAGGTGTTGAGCGCTGGGACGAGAGGAGGAGGAGAGCAGCGTGTGGGAGGTGTTGAGCGCTGGGAGAGGGTGGAGGAGAGCAGCGTGTGGGAGGTGTTGAGCGCTGGGGAGCAGA
>NW_027454353.1:0-48558 GCF_040206685.1 Ascaphus truei
GGTGGGAAGGGGGGGGAGGAGGTGGGAAGGGGGGGAGGAGGTGGGAAGGGGGGGGAGGAGGTGGGAAGGGGGGGGAGGAGGTGGGAAGGGGGGAGGAGGAGGTGGGAAGGGGGGGAGGAGGTGGGAAGGGGGGGGGGGAGGAGGTGGGAAGGGGGGGGGAGGAGGTGGGAAGGGGGGGAGGAGGTGGGAAGGGGGGGAGGTGGTGGGAAGGGGGGGAGGTGGTGGGAAGGGGGGGAAGAGGTGGGAAGGGGGGGGGGTGGAAGGGGGGGGAGGAGGTGAGAAGGGGGGGGAAGAGGTGGGAAGGGGGGGGGGAGGTGGGAAGGGGGGGGAGGAGGTGGGAAGGGGGGGGAGGAGGTGGGAAGGGGGGGGGAGGAGGTGGGAAGGGGGGGGAGGAGGTGGGAAGGGGGGGGGAGGAGGTGGGAAGGGGGGGGAGGAGGTGGGAAGGGGGGGGGGAGGAGGTGGGAAGGGGGGGTGGGAGGAGGTGGGAAGGGGGGGGGTGGGAGGAGGTGGGAAGGGGGGGGGGTGGTGGGAAGGGGGGCAGGTGGTGGAAGGTGGGAAGGGGGGGGAGGTGGTGTGAAGGTGGGGGGAGGTGGTGTGAAGGTGGGGGGAGGTGGTGAGGAGGGGGGAGGTGGTGGGAGGTTGTAAGGGGGGAGTGAAGGGAAGGTGAAGGGGGGGTGGAGGGAGGTGAAGGGGGGGGTGGAGGGGAGGTGGAGGGGAGGTGAAGGGGGGGGGTGGAGGGGAGGTGAAGGGGGGGGTGGAGGGGAGGTGAAGGGGGGGTGGAGGGGAGGTGAAGGGGGGGGTGAGGAGGTGGGAAGGGGGAGGAGGGGGGAAGGGGGGGAAGAGGGGGGAAGAGGGGGAGGGGGGGAGGAGGAGGGAAGGGGGGGAGGGGGGGAGGAGAGGGGAAGGGGGGGAGGTGGTGGGGTGGAGGGGGGGTGGAGGAGAGATGAAGGGGGGGGGTGGAGGAGAGATGAAGGGGGGGGTGGAGGAGAGATGAAGGGGGGGGTTGAGGGGAGGTGAAGGGGGGGTGGAGGGGAGGTGGAGGGGGGGTGAAGGGGAGGTGGAGGGGGGGTGAAGGGGAGGTGGAGGGGGGGGTGAGGAGGTGGGAAGGGGGGGGGAGGAGGTGGGAAGGGGGGGGAGGAGGTGGGAAGGGGGAGGGAGGAGGTGGGAAGGGGGGGGAGGAGGTGGGTGGGGGGAGGAGATGGGAAGGGGAGGGAGGAGGTGGGAAGGGGGGGGAGGAGGTGGGAAGGGGGGGGGGAGGAGGTGGGAAGGGGGGGGGGGGTTAGAAGGTGGGAAGGGGGGGGAGGTGGTGGGAAGGGGGGGAGGTGGTGGGAAGGGGGGGGAGGTGGTGGGAAGGGGGGGGAGGTGGTGGGAAGGTGGGGGGAGGTGGTGGGAAGGTGGGGGGAGGTGGTGTGAAGGTGGGGGGAGGTGGTGAGGAGGGGGGAGGTGGTGGGAGGTTGTAAGGGGGGAGTGAAGGGAAGGTGAAGGGGGGGTGAAGGTGGGGGTGGAGGGGAGGTGAAGGGGGGGAGGTGAAGGGGGGGTGGAGGGGAGGTGAAGGGGGGGGTGGAGGGGAGGTGAAGGGGGGGGTAAAGGGGAGGTGAAGGGGGGGGGGTGTTTTGGGAGGTGAAGGGGGGTGAAGGGGGGGTGGAGGGGAGGTGAAGGGGGGGGTGGAGGGAGGAAGGGGGGGTGGAGGGGGGAAGGGGGGGTGGAAGGGGAAGTGGGGGAGGAGGGGGGGAAGGGAGGGAGGTGGAGGGGAGGTGGGTGGAGGAGAGGTGAAGGGGGGTGGAGGAGAGGTGAAGGGGGGGTTGAGGGGAGGTGAAGGGGGGGGTTGAGGGGAGGTGAAGGGGGGGTAGAGGGGAGGTGAAGGGGGGTGAAGGGGAGGTGGAGGGGGGGTGAAGGGGAGGTGGAGGGGGGTGAAGGGGAGGTGGAGGGGGGGTGAAGGGGAGGTGGAGTGGGGGTGAAGGGAGGTGGAAGGGAGGGGAGGGGTGGTGAAGGGGGGTGAGGGTAGGTGAAGGCCGCTCAGTCACCCGTCCGGCCGCTCACTCACCCGTCCGGCAGCTCCCTCACCCGTCCGGCAGCTCCCACGTGGATCTGAGGCAGCTTGTTGTGGCCGCTCCCCCGCTGTGTCCCGGGCGCTCGCTCCCCCACTGACTGTAGCGGCGCCGGGGGGGGGGGGTGGAGGGGAGGTGAAGGGGGGTGAGGGGAGGTGAAGGGGGGTGAGGGGTGGGTGAGGGGAGGTGAAGGGGGTGAGGGTTGGGTGAAGGGGGGTGAGGGGAGGTGAAGGCCGCTCACTCACTCGTCCGGCCGCTCCCTGAGGCAGGAGGCCCGCGCTTCCCCTCTCCGGTAGCGGCGCACGTGAGGGGGAGAGCAGGAGGCCCGGCCCGCGCTTCCCCTCTCCGGGAGCGGCGCACGTGAGGGGGAGAGCTGGAAGCCCGGGCCGCGCCGCGAGGGAGGAGGAGGCTGGAGTTTGCTGCTCTCCGCGGCGCACGGTGAGGGTGATGGTGCGGCTGGGGATGTTGCGGAGCGTGGGGAGGGGGGAGAGGTGGGGAGAGGGGAGAGAGTGAGGGGCACCGGGAGAGGAGGGGGGGGGGTGTGTGTGTGGAAGGTGAGCTGCGGTCCAACTGACGGGGGAGAGTGGTGTGTGTGTGTGTTTTTTATTTTTTTTTGTTTGGCCCGTCACTCTGCCTCAGGCCAATGAGAGGTGCGGGGCGGGCAGGCCAAGGGACCAATGACATTGCCGCTAGGGACGCAGACATACAGTGAACTCAGAAATATATAGTAGACTAGCTGAGAGCCCCGGCGTTGCCCGGGATGTTTGTTGTGTGGGGGGGCATTTGGGTGGGGAGTGGTGAACGCGGCCCATGGCGGTGTGCGGTGGTAGTGCTGCTGTGTCTGTACTTATGGTGATTGTATCGGTGTGCTGATTTGGGAGGGTTTGGTGCTGATGTGGGGGTGCGGATGTGGGTGTGCCGATGGGGGAGGTGCAAAGGTGCCAATGTGTGGGTGCTGATGGTGTTGATGGGGGCTGGGAATGGTGGGGAGCCGAAAATGCCAGTGTGCTGGGGGGGGCATGGGATACCGGTGTGCTGATGTGGTGGTGCTGGGGATAGTGTGTGTGTGTGTGTATACGTGTGTGTGTGTGTATACATGTTTGTGTGTATACATTGTGTGTGTGTGTGTGTATGTGTACGTGTGTGTATATGTACGTGTATGTGTACGTGTGTACATTTGTGTGTGTATACATGTGTGTGTGTACATGTTTGTGTGTGTATACACGTGTGTGTATACACGTGTATGTGTATACACGTGTGTGTGTATACACGTGTGTGTGTATACACGTGTGTGTGTATGTGTGTGTGTGTGTGTGTGTAAATGTGTGTGTGTATACATGTGTGTGTGTGTGTATAAATGTATACACACACACACACATGTATACACACACACACACACACACATGTATACACACACACACATGTATACACACACACACACACATGTATACACACACACACATGTACACACACACACACACACACACACACGTACACACACACACATGTACACACACACACACACACACACATGTATACACACACACACATGTATACACACACACGTACACACACACACATGTACACACACACATGTACACACACACACGTATACACACACACACACGTATACACACACATGTACACACACACACACATGTATACACACACACACACACACACATGTATACACACACACACACACACACACACACACACACATGTATACACACACACATGTATACACACAAACACACGTACACACACACACATGTACACACACACACATGTACACACACACACATGTATACACACACACGTATACACACACACACACGTATACACACACATGTATACATACACATCATGTATACACACACACACATGTATACACACACACACACACATGTATACACACACACACATGTATACACACACACACATGTATACACACACACATGTATACACACACACACATGTATACACACACATGTATACACACACACACACATGTATACACACACACACATGTATACACACACACACATGTATACACACACACACACACACACGTATACACACACACACACACATGTATACACACACACACACACACGTGTGTATACATGTGTGTGTGTATACATGTGTGTATATACATGTGTGTGTGTGTATACACGATGTGTATGTATACGTGTGTGTGTGTGTGTATGTATACGTGTGTGTGTGTATGTATACGTGTGTGTGTGTGTGTGTGTATGTATACGTGTGTGTGTGTATGTATACACGTGTGTGTGTGTGTATGTATACGTGTGTGTGTGTGTGTGTATGTATACGTGTGTGTGTGTGTATACGTGTGTGCGCGTGTCTACGTGCGCGTGTGTGTCTACGTGAGCGTGCGTGTCTACGCGCGTGTGCGTGTATACGTGTGTCTACGTGTGTATGTATACGTGTGTGTACACGTGTGTGTGTATATGTGTGTGTACACGTGTGTGTGTCTACGCGTGTGTGTATACGTGTGTCTACGCGTGTGTGTATACGTGTGTGTACGTGTGTGTGTGTATACATGTGTATGTATACGTGTGTGTATACGTGTGTGTGTACGTGTCTACGTGCACGTGTGTGTGTCTACGTGCACGTGTGTGTGTCTACGTGCACGTGTGTGTGTCTACGTGCACGTGTGTGTCTACGTGTGTGTGTCTACGTGCGTGTGCGTGTCTACGTGCGTGTGCGTGTCTACGTGCGTGTGCGTGTCTACGTGCGTGTGCGTGTCTACGTGCCTGTGCGTGTCTACGTGCGTGTGCATGTGTACGTGCGTCTGCGTGTCTACGTGCGTATGCGTGTCTACGTGCGTCTGCGTGTCTACGTGCGTCTGCGTGTCTACGTGCGTCTGCGTGTATACGTGTGTCTGCGTGTATACGTGTGTCAACGTGTGCCTGTGTGTATACGTGTGTCTACGTGTGCATGTATACGTGTGTATGTATACGTGTGTATGTACACGTGTGTGTACACGTGTGTGTACGTGTGTGTGTGTACACGTGTGTGTGTGTATACGTGTGTGTTTGTGTGTATACGTGAGTGTGTACGTGTGTATACGTGAGTGTGTACGTGTGTGTGCGTGTCTACGTGTGTGTGCGTGTCTACGTGTGTCTGCGTGTCTGCGTGTCTACGTGTGTCTGCGTGTCTACGTGTGTCTGCGTGTCTACGTGTGTCTGCGTGTGTGTGCGTGTCTACGTGTGCCTGCGTGTTTACGTGTGCCTGCGTGTCTACGTGTGCCTGCGTGTGTCTACGTGTGTATGTATACGTGTGTGTGTACACGTGTGTGTGTGTCTACGCGTGTGTGTCGACATGTGTGTGTATACGTGTGCCTACGTGTGTGTATATACGTGTGTGTACGTGTGTATATGTGTGTGTACGTGTGTAGGGCAGGGAGGGTGGGAGCGAAGGGCAGGGAGGGTGGGAGCGAAGGGCAGGGAGGGTGGGAGCGAAGGGCAGGGAGGGTGGGGGCGAAGGCAGGGAGGGCGGGGGCGAAGGTCGGGGGCGAAGGGCAGGGAGGGCGGGGGCGAAGGGCAGGGAGGGCGGGGGCGAAGGGCGGGGCCGGAGGGGGCGAAGGGCAGGGCCGGGGGGGGGGGGGCGAAGGGCAGGGCCGGGGGGGGGCGAAGGGCAGGGCCGGGGGGGGGGGGCGAAGGGCAGGGCCGGGGGGGGGGGGCGAAGGGCAGGGCCGGGGGGGGGGGTGAAGGGCAGGGCCGGGGGGGGGGGTGAAGGGCAGGGCCGGGGGGGAGGGTGAAGGGCAGGGCCGGGGGGGGGTGAAGGGCAGGGCCGGGGGGGGGGGTGAAGGCAGGGCCGGGGGGGGGGGTGACGGGCAGGGCCGGGGGGGGGGGTGAAGGGCAGGGCCGGGGGGGGGTGAAGGGCAGGGCCGGGGGGGGGGGTGAAGGGCAGGGCCGGGGGGGGGGGGGTGAAGGGCAGGGCCGGGGGGGGGGGGGAAGGGCAGGGCCGGGGGGGGGGGGTGAAGGGCAGGGCAGGGGGGGTAGGTGAAGGGCCGGGGGGGAGGTGAAGGGCCGGGGGGGGGAGGTGAAGGGCAGGGGGGGGAGGTGAAGGGCAGGGCCGGGGGGGGGGGAGGTGAAGGGCAGGGCCGGGGGGGAGGTGAAGGGCAGGGCCGGGGGGGGGGGTGAAGGGCAGGGCCGGGGGGGGGGTGAAGGGCAGGGCCGTGGGGGGTGAAGGGCAGGGCCGGGGGGGGTGAAGGGCAGGGCCGGGGGGGGTGAAGGGCAGGGCCGGGGGGGGAGTGGTGAAGGGCAGGGCCGGGGGGGGGTGGTGAAGGGCAGGGCCGGGGGGGGGGGGGTGAAGGGCAGTGTCGGGGGGGGGGGGTGAAGGGCAGGGTCAGGGCCGGGGGGGGGTGAAGGGCAGGGCCGGGGGGGAGGTGGTGAAGGGCAGGGCCGGGGGGGGGAGTGGTGAAGGGCAGGGCCGGGGGGGGGGGGTGAAGGGCAGGGTCGGGGGGGGGTGAAGGGCAGGGTCGGGGGGGGGTGAAGGGCAGGGTCGGGG
Organism: Ascaphus truei; assembly: GCF_040206685.1. Lineage (NCBI taxonomy): Eukaryota > Metazoa > Chordata > Amphibia > Anura > Ascaphidae > Ascaphus > Ascaphus truei. Next base: position 6,585 of record NW_027454353.1, read on the forward strand.
GGGGGGTGAAGGGCAGGGTCGGGGGGGGGGGTGAAGGACAGGGTCGGGGGGGGGGTGAAGGGCCGGGCCGGGTGAAGGGCCGGGCCGGGTGAAGGGCCAGGGCGGGGGGGGGTGAAGGGCCAGGGCGGGGGGGGGGGGGTGAAGGGCCAGGCCGGGGGGGGGTGAAGCGCCGGGCCGGGTGAAGGGCCAGGCCGGGGGGGTGACGCGCCAGGCCGGGTGAAGGGCCGGGCCGGGTGGGGTGAAGCGCCGGGGCCGGGGGGGGGGGGGGGGGGGTGAAAGATCCCTTCCCGTGCGGTTACTTACCTCGCACCGGGCCGCGCTCCTCCTCGGGTTCCTCGGCGGTCTCCGTTTCCCCCGGCGATGCGGAGCTGAGACGCTCAGGTCAGGAGGTGGTGTGGGCCGCAGCCCGTACAGCTCCCGACTGAGAGAGCGGGAGCAGCGCGCGGGGATGGTGAGCTGGGGGCGCGGCCTCTAGGCCTGAAGGTGCGAGCGGCGACAGCGTGCTCTGGGGGGGGGTAGGGAGCACCGGGGGAGAGGGAGCACCGGGAGAGCGGGTGAGCACCGGGAGAGCGGATGAGCACCGGGAGAGAGGGTGCTCTGGGGGGGGGAAGCACCGGGGGAGAGGGAGCACCGGGGGAGAGGGTGATGTTGAGGTCCCGCGGAGTAGTGAGGGGGGGGGGGGGGTCAAGGCCGGGCAGCCGTTAAGGAGGGTGGAGCGAGAGAGAGAGAGCGAGAGAGAGTGTGTGTGTGTGTGTGTGTGTGTGTGTGTGTGTGTGTGTGTGTGTGTGTGTGTGTGTGTGTGTCAGCCGTTAAGGAGGGTGGAGAGAGAGAGAGAGTGTGTGTGTGTGTCAGCCGTTAAGGAGGGTAGAGAGAGAGAGTGTGTGAGTGTGGGTGTGTGTTTGGCTCGCCCGTCACTCCGCCTCAGGCCTATGAGAGGTGTGCCTCCACCTCAGGCCAATGAGAGGTGTGCGGGGGCGGCCCAAGGGACCAATGAGATTTCCCCTAGGGACACCGGACATCCAGGCAGGCAGGCAGGCTGGCAGGCAGGCATACAGTGCTTTCACTAATATAGTATAAGATGGAACAAGAGCCACATTTCTGACTCACCCCCCTCTCTCCTTTGCAGCTTCTGCCTGTCAGATTTTATTCCCAGCTGCATGGAGTCTGCAGACACATACTGTGCCTGTGTAACTTGCAACAATGTTGTATTCCTTGCCTGCGAGCATGGAATCAGTGAGCTGCTACAGCAGTTTCTGAGATCCTCTCCAGAATGGGCTAGTCTGCCCCCCTCCTGTTTGTTCAGACATAGTCTGCCCCTAGACTATTCCCTTTACCCACACTGCACCTCACTTCCTTTCCCACCCTGGAGACAGTGAGTACAGAACCCCTTCTCTGTTTATCCCCCTTGGTGCGGCCATCTCTTTTTACCGGTTTCTAACTAATAATCACCACTACATACCATCCACAAGTATCTGTATCCTGCTGCCTTTTCCCAATAAAGTGGAGGAAATATTACAGGACTTGGAGTGATTTAAAAGGGAACTGTGTTAATGCTATCGGGAGCCATTCACACCAAACGTGACCCTGGCTTCAGAAAATTAGTTTTGACAGAACTTTCAAAACCCACAGATCTCTTCTTCTTCGTACATATTCCTTGGTCCAATAAAACCCGTGTAGCCCTGTGTAGTTTTGGGGTTACATGTCTTTCTCCTGTGCAATAATCCCTGTTAAGGGCAGGTTTGCCAGGAGTAATCATGGGGTTTGCCCTCACCTCCTGCGCTGTGTATTGTTCAGTGAAGGAAGTGACATCAGGCTCTGTGTCCACTTACAGTGACACAGGGGTGGTGCCTACTGAATCTATATCATATGCAGCACTTCCTCAATTTAGTGAGTGTGCCTCACCACCTGAGTGAGGTGAGTCTGTCCAGCAACCTGTCAGGGCTCTGGCAGTGTTTGTGGCCCTCCCTCATGGGAGTGGTGTGGAAGACTATTCCTCTTACTCCATCAGGGAGTAAGGGAAGAGCTAGACCTGCTTTCAGTGCCCTTGCCTGGGAGTGTACGGTCAGGGACTTCCTTTGGGTTGGCAACCTGAGATGAGCGGCTAGAAGACCGGCCGTTATGATGGACGGCTGTCCATGTATGGTGACAATAAAGGATTCCAAAGAAAGATATCGCTTCTGTCCCGATTGTGGAATCACTTGGGAAGAAGGTGCACATAGAGGTTCTCTTTCAGAGACTCCTCCCTACTACGCTGGGGGTCTGGAAGAGATGGAGGCGCTGTACCATGAGTGAGTATAACTCAGCATTACCTCATAAGCCAGTCCTGATGCCATCCCCCATACCACCGCGGGAGACTCAGAGATTCTGTAAGCCAGCAGGTGCACCACACTACACTTCATGTAACAGGGGTCAGTGTCCACATAGGGGGGGCAATATGTGATTGGCCCGGGCAAACACCGTTACACCTGCATCACATCTAATAGCCTGTAAGAAACAGTGGCCCAAAAGACTGGCTTCCTACTGGCTTAGGAGGGGACCCAGCTAGGAAGCACTTGGTATAATACCAACAATTTCCAACGCCCGAGGAAATTCTCTTCCAGTGAGATGTTTGAGGGATTACATCTATGTAGTGATGCTCAAAAGTAATATTACTGCTTACTGATGGTGTACTCGGCGTTGTACAACATTGTATACATTCAGTGCAGTTGCTACAGACAGACATAGACTTCCTGTTACTCACGTCATGAACTCCTTTGGTTTCCCTCTTGGAAGCCACACTGAGCAGCAACATATTTATTTACAAGAGGGTTAAGTGACGCGCGTCTCTGTACACGAGACCCACTTCCCATAACCGCTCTTAACGTGACCTCATTTACATGGAGGAACAAAACCATGGCGCTTTGCCTTCCCCTCTCCTTGCTGGGTATGAGTATCCGCTGACTCAGCGCGTCGGAGGTGCCGTTATGGAATGATGAAGTAGCGCTAAGGGTTTGGCCCAGGAATTTGAGCTGAATATGATGGAGAGAGACCTGGGTTAGCTCTCTGCTGCTTGCCGGCCTGCTTACCTTTCACATTTGTTAAACATGATGGCTTCAGAGGTCCCTCAGTTGCATGTGTTATTGGCTGCTCTCCACCTGCTCTCTCTGTCTTCAAAATGTGCTTAGTCTGCTGCCTGTCAGGCGTGTGTTTGCCTAAACAGAATGTATACGCCTAGTAAATACCCAGGCCACAGGCAATTACAAGTTAATAGTCACTGGCTTTGTTAAGTCACTATTATAAAGCATATTTACCATCTTGTCCCTATCAATTATCTGGAATTTAAGCAAATAAATATCCATAAGAATAGGGAAATATAGTCACAACGAGACAATCCGTGGAGAATTCTTGGAGTACGTAACGCTGAGGTGCCTCTGGCTCATATGCCATGTGCAGGGAAGCTGCTTTTCTTTATGGGAGAAGGGAGTAGGTTTGTTCAAATGATTCTGCATAGCATTTTCTCCGGGGACATTGGAACGGGTTCATAGCATGTTGAAAAGAGGGACATGAATCAAGGCAGCGAGAAGTGACGTGATACACAACAAAATGTGCAGCCGTGTTACACGGGAGAGGCGTGTTTCTCGCGTATGATGTGGTTTAATGAGAGAGCTTAGTCAATAACTCAGACCTGGCAGGATTATTTCATGATACAACATTGTGGAGGGGGGGGAGGGGTTAGTGTGAGAGGCAGCTTAGTGTGAGGGGGGGGATTGAGTGTGAGGGGGGATTGAGGGGCGTGAGAGTGTGGGGAAGTGAGAAAGGGGTAAGAGGGAGAGGGACAGAGGGGGGGAGAGGGTGAGAGGGGGGAGTGTCAGAAGGCGGAGAGAAATAGAGGGGTGTGATAGAGCACTGGTGCCCAACTCCAGTCCTCAAGAATTCCCCCCCTCCCCCAACAGGTCAGGGTTTCAGCAGGATGCCCCTGCACAGACACTAAGGGACACCCACCAGCGGGAGCTCCCTCAAGAGGCGGACGTCTACGGACAGGAGAGGATCCGGGAGACCGGGTCGTGGGATCATGTTGCGGTTCTGCGGATTCACTATTCCAAGTCGGCCTGGTCTGGACTAAGACCAGGAAGGTACCCAACGTGCACCAACGGACACACAGAGGGGGTAGCGCTACTCCACACACTTTGGGGTGGGCTTGGTTCTGCGGACACCTGGAGGTTAGGTGCCCAGGGCACCTCAGTACTTTGGGGGGTCCCACCCGGGGGGTGTTACTGTGTTGTGGGTATTGCATTGTGGGGCCTTGTATTATTACTGTGGTTATATGGTTCTTTATGTGTGTGTCAGTAAAGATACGTTAGATATACCAGTGTGTGCATACTTATTGCTGATTGTATTGGGTCCTGTGAGGGGTTATCCAGCTGCGCTAGGATCCCTGCCAGGTGGAGGCGCTGTCATCAGAGAGAACGCGATCCCCCCAAGCTCCCAGTGGTGGAGAATCAGGCCACCTGTATGCCAGACAGGTATCCAGCACACATAGTTCTCTTAGTCACGGGGAAAGGGGGCTACATATACATATATATATATTATCACTTTTCATGATTACTGAACCGAGTGCAGTCTATCTTTACCGGACGAGAGAATGGTAATGTTGTTATATATATATATATTTATATATATATATATATAATATCACTTGTGAGCACATTCACATGTCTCAGACAGGTCTGTAACCCTGGTTTTCGCCATTATCACCTAGCATACAGTGCTTCCACTGCAGCAAGGGATTCTGGGAAATGACATGCAAATGAGCACAGTGTCACATTTTGCCTCAACTCCATTTTTTACATGGAACCCTTAAGTGAATGCCCGCTGCTTATATACATTGTAATGATTAGCTACTTTTACTTTCACTTTATGATTAAGGACCAGCAATTGTTTCATAACATCAGTTGACTTTATTTAGTAACATAGTTGATATAAAAAAACATGGGAGGGGGGAGTGGGCTGTTTGTAGGAGCCCCATTAGTTTCAAGTACCCCTTAATCTTCACGGCGTTTTGCTGTGCCATTGTCACATGGTGTTGGCTTTAGAAGTAGATATTTACTGTGTATGTATGTATATATACATATATATAATCATACATACATACATATATACATATATACATACATACATATATACATATATACATATATACATACACACAAATACATACATACATACATACATACATACACATTTTAGAAAGTTGTGTGTCGCTAGGCATTTGGAAGCCTCTTCAGATATCGTAACCACATTTGGCATGATGGTTCCTAAGATCAAGGAGCAGGTTTGTGTCTATGGGCCTCATGCAGTAAGCCCCGATACAAAATTTTCGGCAAGAATTGCGAAAAGGCTTTTTTTTGGCGATTTGCCCTCGCAGTATTCAGTAAGGGCCGAATCCTTCCGATCCCTGCCGAAGCACTGCGAAAGCAAAGCTGCCGATGAGCCTGTGCCGATACAGCCTGGCTCCCGATAAGGCCTTTTCTGCCGATAGATGTTTGCAGCTGAGAGAGACAAGCCGCTCTCTCAGCGCAAACATCGGCAATAAATAAAGTATTTAAAAACAACTTTTACTGATAGTGTACATGTGCAGGGGGTCTTCGGAGCTGAAGCGCGTTGGTTTCAGCTCCGGGGACCCCCTGCTCCCCGAGATACAGGCCCCTTTATGAGGTGCCGGTATCCCTCTGCGTTTAAAGGTCCCGATCACGTGACCGCGACCTGTAAACAAAGCAGAGGGATACCGGCACCCCAAAAGGGGCCTGTATCTCGGGGAGCACGGGGTCCCCGGAGCTGAAACCAACGCGGTTCTGCTCCGGAGACCCTCTGCATATCTACACTATCAGTAAAAAACACACATCAATAAAGACTCGTTCCTTACCTTGGCGGCTATGTGCTACGGTAATGAAGTAGCATGAATGTATTTTTAATAATACTGTACAGTGAGCAGGGGGTTCCCTGAGCTGAACCGCATTGCTTTGTGGAGCAGGGACCCCCTGCTTCCCGAGTTACAGGCCCCGGTATGTGTCATCGGGTGGCAGTGTCGCCGCCATGTTTATAGCGTTCCCGCAACAAATATGGCGTCCACACTGTAACCGATGGCCCAAACCGGGGCCTGTAACTTGGGAAGCAGGGGGTCTCTGAGCCACAAATAAATGCGCTTCAGCTCAGGGGGCCTCCTGCTCCCGCACAATATTATTAAAATATATTAATGCTGCTTCATTACCATAGCGGATAGCCGCTAAGGCAATGAAGGGGTTAACGCATAGTAGCATGTTTATTGGGGACAAATGCCCACAATAAACATAGCAGCAATACACAACATACAATACAGTAATGGGCAACATTACTATTATCCACAAAAGGATAATAGTGCAGTTGTCCATTTACAATACATACACACCAATAAAGACATTAAATACATGTAGCACTCACCCATGTGCGGCTGCCACGATGAAGGCCATCCTCTTCTTCATCCTGCCCATGCCCCATCCGCTTCTGCAAAACAGACACAACAATTAAAACATCCAATGTACTGTCCCCTAACCCCTTAATCACCATAGCGGTTATTAACTGCTACAGTCATTAAGGGGTTAACCCACCATCACCCACATACCCTCCCCCACTAACCCCCCCACCCCTGAGGCCTAACCACCCTCACCCACTACCCACAGGGGAGTCCTACCAAATACCCTTGGGGCCAATACCCCCTCCCCCAGCACATACAGTACAATAATGAGCCAAATAAATATTATCCACATAGGTATAATACATTATTTGGCCATTATTAAACACATTGAATACGGTAATAAAGTGAATTAAATTGTACTAACCTCATCAATAAGAAGTCTCCATCGCCAGCATCATCCTTGGGGTCCGTTGCCAAAATAATAAATAGCCAAAACATCTCAATACCAGTAACATAACAATGAACCCTTAATCACCTTATCGGGTACTAACCTGAAAGGTAATTAAGGGGTGAAGCCATCCTGCAATGCCAACAACACTTATGTATAACATCCTCAATGATTTACAAACCAATTGCCTAACCAAATCCCATTTAATCATTCAATCTGAAGGCTCACATGCCTCTTAAAACATTGCATTTACAGTGTATACATGTAGCATAACATGTAAAGTACATGTACACGCTACAAATCAATGTTAACAATACAATAATCCCACTCAAATCGCCATACATCACAAGAAGTATATTATTTAATCCAATAAACTCACCATCAATGAATTAACACACATCAATTACATCCCTAAACAATTAAAATACCATCCATACCAATTACACAATGAACTAAAGCTATCGTAACAGAGAACCACTTCAAAACATAGAAAAAAGTACACCAACAATTACAATATACTAAAGCAAGGCTTTCCATAACCTACTGTACGGCCTGGAAGCCCAAAACTTACATCTGTCTAAAAATAAAATACATTTAGCACACATCAATGCATAGCCACAATGATTAACAATACAGAATATCAAGCTTTAACAACAGTATAATTTCTTACCCTGTATATATATATATCTGTAGACATACATACATACATACATACAGTGGCAACAAATGATATGCATTTTAAAAAATGAACACATGAAAAAGCAACAAAAAACACAGTTACATTCAATACATTTCTTTCTTTAACTTACCATTACTTGCCCCCACCGACTCCCATTGATCAGCTTACTCACGAACCAATCCACGAACCAATCCACGACACAATCCACGACACAATCCACGAAACAATCCACGAAACAATCCACGAACAGGAAACCATGAAATAAAAAAACATTACAAATTAAACATTAAAATAATAAAACATGACAATCAAGGGTTGTTCTAGTTTTAATCCATGTGAATCTGTATTAAAATACCTTGTTCCGGGGTCTTCTTGCCGTCCGGTGCCACGCCCAGGTCTTCAATCTTCAGGAGGAGGTCCGTCCTCCTCGGCGTCTGTCTTCAAAATGAGACGCCATAGGCTTTTAAAGGCCTATGACGTCACATTTGTCATCATATGGTTCCCACGGCCCTGATTGGGCCGTGAAAACCATGTGTTTTGGCCGATGTAAAAAAAATTGATGACGTCACTTAAAGGCAATGACAGCACAGCCAATCAGAATGGCTTTGCTGCAATTGCCTTTAAGAAAACGTCATGAAAAGACACATGGCCGGACTCACATGGTACGGCAGCCAATCAGAGCGTGGGAACTCCAACCCTACTCTGATTGGTTCAAGTACCATGTGAGTCCGCAAAAATACGAGAGTAGAATGCAGATGCGGATTTCACATTAAGAAATTAATGGGGTACTTTTTGGTTTCTTAGAATTCCCGAGCAACACCGGGTACTTTCAGCTAGTGTGTAAAAAAAAAAATGTGTGTGTGAAATGTATTCACTTTTTCTTTTGGACAGTATGCACCCTCCCTTTACCTTTATTTTTTATTTTGTTTTGTGCGTGCCCAGTTTCTAATTTTTTATATATACACACACACACACACACACACACACACACACACACACACACACACACACACACACACACGCAGAATTGCTGCTTTAACATGAAAAATACTGTTCCAAATATTCTAGATCTTTATTGAAATGTTAACCTCTTAGCTGCTGAACTGGGGGAGAGGGGGTCTGTTTTGCAGTACATAGCAAGGCCTGTTTGGCAGCAAAAGGGTTAAAGCGATTTTCATAATGATGTGTAGGGATAACGGCTTTGTGAATAACTTGCTATTGTATCAGAAGCAAATGAGATGAGCAGCGCACGTGTAATTTATGCTTTAAAGGCGCTGCGTTTCATTCATCATTTTAAGTGCTTTTGGTCAATCAAAATCCCCCAGCTGGCGCTCCGGGAACGCGGCTTCCTTTGTAGGAGACACCTGCATCGGTAGTCACCTTGAAATCATGTGTGTGCTGCTCTGCATACAGTGGCAGTCCCGCGTGCTTGAATTCACACTCCCATCCGCTCACAGACTGCACAGTAAAACCGCTTGCGAGGGACATTGATTCGCAGAGGCCATAAGCCACGTCCACTTGACCCCGTGTTGTGGTTTCGGGTTCGGTTCTGAAAAAATGTTTCTTCAGCTTTTCGATTCGGTTTTGCCAAAAGTTTGGGGGTGTTGGAATATGGGGAAAATGTGAGTTTGATGCAGAAAATCATAACGTCGTGTAATCTGGAGTTGCTAGTGGCTTCGTATGTAAGTATTTATGCCATCTGCAAGGTAGCAAAATCACGATGATAATATATCATTAAAATGGATAATAATGATATGAATAAAATGATTATATTATATATACCACCAGTTCTGTATAATGAGTGCTAAAGGGACAAGGAGCGGCTCAGTGAGTAAAGACACTGACTGGCACTGAGCAGGGGAACCTGGTTCATATTCTCGGTGTCGGCTCCTTGTGACATTGGGCAAGTCACTTTATCTCCCTGTGCCTCAGGCACCAAACACATAGATTGTAAGCTCTGCAGGGCAGGGACCTGTGTCTGCAAAAAAAAATCTGTAAAGTGCTACATAAAACAAGCAGCGCTATACAAGAACAAAAAACAAACAGTGGGGACAGGTCAGCTAGGGCTTGATGGTTCCCCCACCTACATATTCAAAATTAAATTATTACCTATAGATAAGAATGTTAATAAAAAGCACCTAGGACTGGTGCATACTGGCAGTCCCATTCTTCAAAATAGAGTGACTCGTCTCGACTGATTGACTGAGACAAGTAAGGCCTCGTCCAGGGTCCCTGCTGGCGTGCGGAGGCGCGCTGAGGCTCAGGGAAAGCGAATGTTTTCCCTGGCCTTAGACAGCGCGCCGTCAGGGGGCGGGCCGGGGGCGGGCCAGTGACGTCACGGAGCTGGTTCGCCCTCATTGGGATACCGCTCACGTGACCGGCCCTGCGCTCCGGCAAGCGCGTGATTGTAAAAATTCCCTAAGACCTACGCTTCCGCGCGCTTGCGGAAGCTTGGGCGAGCCCCTACTAAAGCCGCTCTCATTGCGGCTGTAGGGGCTCACAGGTAAGTGCAAGCGCGCCTCAGCGCGGGCGCTGACCATGCCCGAGGCCTAAGATGGTGCATGGCTCGTCTGCTTAATACTAAATCCAATAATGTAACCAGAACAATTAAGTATTAGTTTACATATAAGTAAATGATTATATAATAATGATTATTTATTTCATGCCTCTCCCAGCCTCTCTTTGCCTCTCCCAGCTTCTCTCTGCCTCTCTTTACCTCTCCCTGCCTCTTCCAGGCTCTTTGTCTCTCCCTGCCTCTACCAGCCTTTATTTACCTCTCCCTACCTCTATTTACCTCTCCCTACCTCTATTTACCTCTCCCTACCTCTATTTACCTCTCCCTAACTCTATTTACCTCTCCCTACCTCTCCCAGGATGTCCCAGCCTATCTTTACCTCTATCTGCCTCTTCCAGCCTCTCTTTACCTCTCCCAGCCTCCTTGCCTCTCCCCCTTTCTGTGCCTCTCTTCTCCTCCCCCCCTTTCTGTGCCTCTCTTTGTCTCTCCCCCTCTCTGTGCCTCTCTTTGTCTCTACCCCTTTCTGTGCCTCTCTTTGCCTCCCCCCCTCTCTGTGCCTCTCTTTGTCTCCCCCCCCCTCTCTGTGCCTCTCCCCCTTTCTGCGCCTCTCTTTGCCTCCCCCCTCTCTGTGCCTCTCTTTGTCTCTCCCCCCCTCTCTGTGCCTCTCTTTGCCTCCCCCCTTTCTGTGCCTCTCTTTGTCTTTCCCTCCCCCTCGTGCCTCTCTTTGTCTCTCCCTCCCTCTTTGTGCCTCTCTTTGGCTCTCCATCCCTCCCCCTCGTGCCTCTCTTTGTCTCTCCCCCCTCTCTTTGTCTCTCTCTCCCTTTCTGTGCCTCTCTTTGCCTCTCCACCCTCTCTGTGTCTCTCTTTGTCTCTCCCTCCCTTTCTGTGTCTCTCTTTGCCTCTCCCTCCCTCTCTGTGCCTCTCTTTTCCTCTCCCCCTTTCTGTGCCTCTCTTTGCCTCTCCCCCTTTCTGTGCATCTCTTTGGCTCTCCATCCCTCCCTCTCTGTGCCTCTCTTTGCCCCCCCCCTCTCTGTGCCTCTCTTTGTCTCTCCCCCCTCTCTGTGCCTCCCCCCATTTCTGTGCCTCTCTTTGCCTCCCCCTTTCTGTGCCTCTCTTTGTCTCTCCCCCCCCCTCGTGCCTCTTTTTGTCTCTCCATCCCTCCCCCTCTTGTGCCTCTCTTTGGCTCTCCATCCCTCCCTCTCTGTGCCTCTCCCCCCTCTCTGTGCCTCTCTTTGTCTCTCCCCCCTCTCTGTGCCTCTCTTTGTCTCTCCCCCCTCTTTGTGCCTCTCTTTGTCTCTCCCCCCTCTCTGTGCCTCTCTTTGTCTCTCCCCCCTCTCTGTGCCTCTCTTTGTCTCTCCCTCCCTCTCTGTGCCTCTCTTTGTCTCTCCCCCCCTCTCTGTGCCTCTCTTTGTCTCTCCCCCCTCTCTGTGCCTCACTTTGCCTCTCCCCCTTTCTGTGCCTCTCTTTGTCTCTCCCCCCTCTCTGTGCCTCTCTTTGTCTCTCCCCCTTTCTGTGCCTCTCTTTGCCTCTCCCCCTCTCTGTGCCTCTCTTTGCTTCTCTCCCCCTTTCTGTGCCTCTCTTTGCCTCCCCCCTCTCTGTGCCTCTCTTTGTCTCTCCGACCCCTCTCTGTGCCTCTCCCCCTTTCTGCGCCTCTCTTTGCCTCCCCCCTCTCTGTGCCTCTCTTTGTCTCTCCCCCCCTCTCTGTGCCTCTCTTTGCCTCCCCCCTTTCTGTGCCTCTCTTTGTCTCTCCCTCCCCCTCGTGCCTCTCTTTGTCTCTCCCTCCCTCTTTGTGCCTCTCTTTGGCTCTCCATCCCTCCCCCTCGTGCCTCTCTTTGTCTCTCCCCCCTCTCTGTGCCTCTCTTTGTCTCTCTCTCCCTTTCTGTGCCTCTCTTTGCCTCTCCACCCTCTCTGTGTCTCTCTTTGTCTCTCCCTCCCTTTCTGTGTCTCTCTTTGCCTCTCCCTCCCTCTCTGTGCCTCTCTTTGCCTCTCGCCCTTTCTGTGCCTCTCTTTGCCTCTCCCCCTTTCTGTGCATCTCTTTGGCTCTCCATCCCTCCCTCTCTGTGCCTCTCTTTGCCCCCCCCCTCTCTGTGCCTCTCTTTGGCTCTCCCCCCTCTCTGTGCCTCCCCCCATTTCTGTGCCTCTCTTTGCCTCCCCCTTTCTGTGCCTCTCTTTGTCTCTCCCCCCCCCCCTCGTGCCTCTTTTTGTCTCTCCATCCCTCCCCCTCTTGTGCCTCTCTTTGGCTCTCCATCCCTCCCTCTCTGTGCCTCTCCCCCCTCTCTGTGCCTCTCTTTGTCTCTCCCCCCTCTCTGTGCCTCTCTTTGTCTCTCCCCCCTCTTTGTGCCTCTCTTTGTCTCTCCCCCCTCTCTGTGCCTCTCTTTGTCTCTCCCCCCTCTCTGTGCCTCTCTTTGTCTCTCCCTCCCTCTCTGTGCCTCTCTTTGTCTCTCCCCCCCTCTCTGTGCCTCTCTTTGTCTCTCCCCCCTCTCCGTGCCTCACTTTGCCTCTCCCCCTTTCTGTGCCTCTCTTTGTCTCTCCCCCCTCTCTGTGCCTCTCTTTGTCTCTCCCCCTTTCTGTGCCTCTCTTTGCCTCTTCCCCTCTCTGTGCCTCTCTTTGCTTCTCCCTCCCTCTCTGTGCCTCTCTTTGCTTCTCCCCCCTCTCTGTGCCTCTCTTTGCTTCTCCCTCCCTCTCTGTGCCTCTCTTTGCTTCTCCCCCCTCTCTGTGCCTCTCGTTGTTTCTCCCCCCTCTCTGTGCCTCTCTTTGTCTCTCCCTCCTTCTCCGTGCCTCTCTTTGCTTCTCCCCCCTCTCTGTGCCTCTCTTTGCTTATCCCCCCTTCTCTGTGCCTCTCTTTGTCTCTCCCCCTCTCTGTGCCTCTCTTTGTCTCTCCCTCCTTCTCCGTGCCTCTCTTTGTCTCTCCCTCCTTCTCCGTGCCTCTCTTTGCTTCTCCCCCCTCTCTGTGCCTCTCTTTGCTTATCCCCCCTTCTCTGTGCCTCTCTTTGTCTCTCCCCCTCTCTGTGCCTCTTTGTCTCTCCATCCTCTCTGTGCCTCTCTTTGTCTCTCCCCCCTCTCTGTGCCTCTTTGTCTCTCCCCCCTCTCTGTGCCTCTCTTTGTCTCTCCCTCTCTCTCTGTGCCTCTCTTTGTCTCTCTCCCCTCTCTGTGCCTCTTTGTCTCTCCCTCCCTCTCTGTGCCTCTCTTTGTCTCTCCCTCCCTCTCTGTGCCTCACTTTGCCTCTCCCTCCCTCTCTGTGCTCTCTTTGTCTCTCCCCCCTCTCTGTGCCTCTTTGTCTCTCCCCTCTCTGTGCCTCTCGTTGTCTCTCCCTCCCTCTCTGTGCCTCTCATTGTCTCTCCCCCTTTCTGTGCCTCTCTTTGCCTCTTCCCCTCTCTGTGCCTCTCTTTGCTTCTCCCTCACTCTCTGTGTCTCTCTTTGCCTTTCCCTCCCTCTCTGTGCCTCTCTTTGCCTCTCCCCCTCTCTGCGCCTCTCTTTGCCCCTCCCCCTCTCTGTGCCTCTTTGCCCCTCCCCCTCTCTGTGCCTCTATCTGTCTCTCCCTCCCTCTCTGTGCCTCGCTTTGTCTCTCCCCCCGTCTCTGTGCCCCTCTTTGCCTCTCCCCATCTCTGTGCCTCTCTTTGTCTCTCCCCCCCCTCTCTGTGCCTCTCTTTGCTTCTCCCTCCCTCTCTGTGCCTCTCTTTGCATCTCCCTCCCTCTCTGTGCCTCTCTTTGTCTCTCCCCCCTCTCTGTGCCTCTCTTTTTCTCTCCCCCCCTCTCTGTGCCTCTCTTTGCTTCTCCCTCCCTGTCTGTGCCTCTCCCTCCCTCTGTGCCTCGCTTTGTCTCTCCCCCCTCTCTGTGCCTCTCTTTGCTTCTCCCTCTCTGTGCCTCTCTTTGCCTCCCCCCTCTCTATGCCTCTCTTTGTCTCTCCCCCCCTCTCTGTGCCTCTCTTTGCCTCCCCCCTCTCTATGCCTCTCTTTGTCTCTCCCCCCCTCTCTGTGCCTCTCTTTGTCTCTCCCTCCCTGTGCCTCTCTTTGTCTCTCCCCCCCCTGTGCCTCTCTTTGCTTCTCCCTCCCTCGCTGTGCCTCTCTTTGCCTCTCCCTCCCTCTCTGTGCCTCTCTTTGCCTCTCCCTCCCCCCTCTCTGTGCCTCTCTTTGCTTCTCCCTCCCTCTCTGTGCCTCTCTTTGTCTCTCCCCCCTCTGTGCCTCTCTTTGCTTCTCCCTCCCTCTCTGTGCCTCTCTTTGCTTCTCCCTCCCTCTCTGTGCCTCTTTGTCTCTCCCCCCTCTCTGTGCCTCTCTTTGATTCTCCCCCCCCTCTCTGTGCCTCTTTTTGTCTCCCCCCCCTCTCTGTGCCTCTCTTTGTCTCTCCCCCCCCCCTTCTCTGGGCCTCTCTTTGCTTCTCCCTCCCTCTCTGTGCCTCTCTTTGTCTCTCCCCCCCCCCTTCTCTGGGCCTCTCTTTGCTTCTCCCCCCCTCTCTGTGCCTCTCTTTGATTCTCCCCCCCTCTCTGTGCCTCTTTTTGTCTCCCCCCCCCCTCTCTGTGCCTCTCTTTGTCTCTCCCCCCCCCCCCTTCTCTGGGCCTCTCTTTGCTTCTCCCTCCCTCTCTGTGCCTCTCTTTGTCTCTCCCCCCCCTTCTCTGGGCCTCTCTTTGCTTCTCCCCCCCTCTCTGTGCCTCTCTTTGATTCTCCCCCCCTCTCTGTGCCTCTTTTTGTCTCCCCCCCCCTCTCTGTGCCTCTCTTTGTCTCTCCCCCCCCCTTCTCTGGGCCTCTCTTTGCTTCTCCCTCCCTCTCTTTGCCTCTCTACCCTGACAAAGAATCCCTTCAATAATTTCCCATATCTGAAAAGTCAGCCCTCCAAAAATATAAAACTTAGTCTGTGTGGTACCACGCTGCCTCTCTCCTTGTACTAAACCACATCCACTGACCACTGACCACTGTCCTCACCCACAAGTACATCTGATACTCTGTCACCATTGGAAAGTATTAAGTCCAGGACTACTTTAGTGTGGGTTCGCTCTCTCACCAATTGTATTGCCACCCACCCGTGTTTCCTATAAGGGATGCGGGTGATCCTAGATGCAACACCAGACAGAATCCTCCATTGGTGCAGGAGATCCATTGTCTACGCGACATACAATACGCTTGCTGCTCCTCTGTTAGGGGAGGTGATACTTTATTGCAGTACAACCAGTGTCAGATTTCCCATAAGGCCTGGGGCGGCATATAATTTTGCCGCGTTGTCAGGCGCACAGAGCACTTTTCTATTTGATTCGGTGATGTTTTTACTACAGCACAATTATTTTATGTTTGACAAACAATATTATTTACAGTCACAGGGTACAGCAATGGGCACGTCATTTGCACCTTCTTACGCAAACCTCTTTATGGGATTCTGGGAAAATACACAGATTTTTGGTGATAATAACATATTCAGACAAAATATCATCTTTTATCGTAGATTTATTGATGATCTAATATTCATTTGGAATGGTGACACGGACACATTACACTTGTTTTTTGAATATCTGGAAGCAAATACTTATAATTTGAAATTCACTCATGTGTATCATGATACGAAAATTAACTATCTTGACTTACACCTATACATAGATATTGATCAAACCATACAGACCAATGTCTACAGGAAGGTTAACTCACGGAATTCCCTGCTCAGGTCCAACAGCGCCCATCCTAGACCCCTTATCCGGGGTATTCCTAAGGGACAATTCCTTAGATTAAGGAGGATTTGTTCCACGGAACAATCTTTCCTCACTCAGTCTGAGGAACTAAAACAAAGGTTCCTGAATCGAGGCTATAGAGAGAAAGACCTGGAGAGTGCATTTGATAACGCACTAAAAATGAATAGAGACGAGCTCCTAAATAAAACTAGAAAAAACAATAAGAGAAAGAAAGGAGAAGTCTTTGTTCAAAAAGATTCAACTAACCAACTGCCACTCTTCATAACAACATACTCCAAACAGGCAGAACAAATTAGGTTTATCCTACAAAAACATTGGTCCATCTTAAAACTGGACAGGGATCTAGAATGTTTTACTAAATCTAATCCTAAAATGGTATTTAAAAAGGCTAAAACCATTGGGAATCATGTGTCCCCCAGTCTTTTTTGCTCCACCAAAAATAGCACCAACAAACTACCAAAAGGCTTTTTTAAATGTGGAAACTGTAATACGTGTAAATACGCTAAAGAACAAAAAACTATTAGGAATGTTTATACTAATCAAATCTATCGTATTGATACATTTATAACATGTAACACTAATTTTGTGGTGTATTTACTCAGCTGTCCTTGTGGCAGTAGCTATGTAGGCCGTACCATTAGACCGCTCAAAGTTCGAATCAATGAACATATTAGGAGTATCAAAAAACGAGATGAGAGATTTCCTGTGGCCCGACATTTTAATCAATGTCAACTAGGAACATTAGCATCATTCTCTTTCAGTGCCCTAGAATACATCCAGGCCCATGTTAGGGGAGGTGATAGAGAAGCTTTGTTAAATCGTAGGGAAATGTTCTGGATTTATGCCCTTGGGACATTGGCACCCAGGGGCATGAACCAGGACTGGGAACTCAAACAATTTTTGTATTGATGATTTTTGCATTGTATTTCTGTATAAG
Source organism: Ascaphus truei (assembly GCF_040206685.1). Taxonomy (NCBI): domain Eukaryota; kingdom Metazoa; phylum Chordata; class Amphibia; order Anura; family Ascaphidae; genus Ascaphus; species Ascaphus truei. Next base: position 23,265 of record NW_027454353.1, read on the forward strand.
CATTTATAGTGAAAGATGTGTTAAATCAATGTTTGTGTTTCTCCCCACATTATACCCTTGATTTCTTCATTCTTCCCCCCCCCTCCCCCCCCCTTTTCCCCTCCCCCCCCCTTTTCTCCCCTCCCCCCCCCCTTTTCCCCTCCCCCCCCTTTTCTCCCCCCCCCTTCCTCACCCCCTCACACAACGCCCCCCCACACCCCCCTCTCTACCCCCCCCCCCCTTTTTTTTTTTTTTTTTTTTTTTTTCTACCTCAACCTATTTAACTATCTTTTATAATATATAAAATCGAATGGTTAGTGAGGTTAGTGCTATCTGCGGTGAATCTGATTGGTCCTCAGCCTCTGGCCAATCAGATTGCTGTGTGTGACGTCACCCAACTGCCACTCTCTTCCCCCTCGGCTCGCCACACACACACACACACACACACACACACACACACACACACACACACACACACACACACACACACACACACACACACACACACACACACACACACACACACACACACACACACACCCCACCCCCCCCCCCAAATCACCTCTCCCCCTCCCCAGCGGCATCACCTCTCCCCCTCCCCGCTCCAAATCACCTCTCCCTTTCCCCAGCGGCATCACCTCTCCCCCCTCCCCAGCGGCATCACCTCTCCCCCCTCCCCAGCGGCATCACCTCTCCCCCCTCCCCAGCGGCATCACCTCTCCCCCCTCCCCAGCGGCATCACCTCTCCCCCCTCCCCAGCGGCATCACCTCTCCCCCCTCCCCAGCGGCATCACCTCTCCCCCCTCCCCAGCGGCATCACCTCTCCCCCCTCCCCAGCGGCATCACCTCTCCCCCTCCCCAGCGGCATCACCTCTCCCCGCTCCAAATCACCCCTCCCCGCTCCAAATCACCTCTCCCCCTCCCCAGCGGCATCACCTCTCCCCCCTCCCCAGCGGCGCTCAAACTCACCTCTCCCCCTCCCCAGCGGCATCACCTCTCCCCCCTCCCCAGCGACGCTCAAACTCACCTCTCCCCCTCCCCAGCGGCATCACCTCTCCCCCCTCCCCAGCGGCGCTCAAACTCACCTCTCCCCCTCCCCAGCGGCATCACCTCTCCCCCCTCCCCGCTCCAAATCACCTCTCCCCCCTCCCCAGCGGCATCACCTCTCCACCCTCCCCAGCGGCATCACCTCTCCCCGCTCCCCGCTCCAAATCACCTCTCCCCCCCCCCCCCCGGCGGGGGAACAGGCAGCTGCCACGCGGCGCGTAAGATGGCGGACCCCCTTCCTCCCTCGCGGCGCCGAGTCAGAAGATGGCGGCGGTCGGAAGTACAGGTAGGTGTCGCTCCCCCACCTCCGGCGCCAAACGGAAGTGAGAAAGGGCACATGAACTGAGGTGTGTGTGTGTGTGTGTGTGTGTGTGTCACTGTCCACTGCCCCCCCTCCTGTCCACTGCCCCCCCCTCCTGTCCACTGCCCCCCCACTCCTGTCCACTGCCCCCCCCCTCCTGTCCACTGCCCCCCCTCCTGTCCACTGCCCCCCCTCCTGTCCACTGCCCCCCACTCCTGTCCACTGCCCCCCCCCTCCTGTCCACTGCCCCCCCCTCCTGTCCACTGCCCCCCCCTCCTGTCCACTGCCCCCCCCCTCCTGTCCACTGCCCCCCCCCTCCTGTCCACTGCCCCCCCCCTCCTGTCCACTGCCCCCCCCCTCCTGTCCACTGCCCCCCCCTCCTGTCCACTGCCCCCCCCCTCCTGTCCACTGCCCCCCCCTCCTGTCCACTGCCCCCCCCTCCTGTCCACTGCCCCCCCCCCCTCCTGTCCACTGCCCCCCCCCCTCCTGTCCACTGCCCCCCCCTGCCTTTGAGGCGCCCCCCCCCTGCCTTTGACACCCCCCCCCTGCCTTTGACGCCACCCTCCCCTCTCCCTTTGACGCCCCCCCTCCCTTTGACGCCCCCCCCCCCTCCCTTTGATGCCCCCCCCCTCCCTTTGACGCCCCCCCCCCTCCCTTTGACACTCCCCCCCTCCCTTTGACACTCCCCCCCCGCCTTTGACGCCCCCCCCCCCCTGCCTCCGGGCAACGCCGGGTATACACACACCTCTCCTCCCCCCCATCACACTCACCTCCCTCTCCGGCGCTGACTCACCTCCCCTCCCCGGCGCTCACTCCCCCTGCCTTTCACGCCCCCCTCCCTGCCTCCGGCCAACGCCGGGTATACACACACACACACACCTCCTACACCCCCATCACACTCACCTCCCTCCCCGGCGCTCATTCACCTCCCTGGCGCTGACCCACCTCCCCTCCCCGCTGCTGACTCCCCTCCCTGGTGCTCCCCTCCCTGGTGCTCCCCTCCCCGGCGCTCCACTCACATCACCTCCCACACACTGACTGACACACACAACTTACTGACACACACAAGCTGACTGACGCACACACACACGCACACTAACTGACGCGCGCACACACACTGACTGACACACACACACACACACTGACTGACACACACACACCGACTGACACACACACACCGACTGACGCGCGCACACCCCCCCACACACACTGACTGACGCGCGCACACACCCCCACACACACACACTGACTGCCGCACGCACGCACACACTGACTGACGCGCACACAAACCCTGACTGACGCACGCACGCACACACTGACTGAGGCACACACACACGCACACACTGATTGTGTGTGCGTCAGTCAGTCTGTGTGTGTTTGTGTTTCTGCCTCAGACTCACTGACGCGCGCGCAAACACACAGTGACTGACGCACACACGCTACATGAAGCTGTAAAGGAGGGAGGGGGGGGGACTGGATTGATGTGAATGGGGGACAAACAGAGAGAGGGGGGAGGAGAGAGAGAGGAACGGGAACATTACATCCCGGGCAACGCCGGGTCTCTCAGCTAGTAATATATAATTCCCTCATTTAGGGTTCTTTTAAAAGCTGGTTATTCTGCACAAATGCTGGAAATTAGGAAGATCATTACCTTGGAATAATGCAAATAGTCATGTATATAGATTATTATTATAATAAATCATTGATCATACTGTTTTTCACAGTATATGATTTAAAGGATACATCTATATAATACATTATATATGACATAAGATTTGATCATAGTGAAGGTTTGGATAATACATTTTATTCACGAGGTAAATAGTAACTCACTACTTGTCCTCATCCATGTAATGAATCAATTGCGCATACATTTGAAATAGATATATTATATGTTTCTTGCTTTCTTTAATTTTATTGTTGTGTCTTATCCCCTGTCTTTTCTTCCACTCTCGTAGCCGAACGGGACTCCCTAGCTCCTCCCCTCTTCCCAGACGCACCTTCCGCATCAGCAGTCTGACTGGATGCAATACTCAACCAATAGATATGCAGGATGGTGTTCGCGCCAAAACCGCGCGGCATCACTGGGTAATGGAGGCGGGGATTCCCCTTCATAGCTGCGGGAGTGTGAGACGCGATTGTACTCTTTGACAAAGGGCTGCATAGCCTGAAACGCGTCAGAGTTTGTCTTGTCTCCCCTTCGTGTTAAACCATGTTTCAATAAACATATTTTTAACCCCTCAACTGCTGGTGCTGGCCCCATTCCTCAGCTGTGCTCCGCTGCAAATCCTTGGATTTTAAGCTTTATTGCAGTACAACCAGTGTCAGATTTCCCATAAGGCCTGGGCCTGGGGCGGCATATAATTTTGCCGCGCTGTCAGGCCTATCGGACCTAATGGGAAGCTACTTGCCTGTGTCGGCCGCCTCCTTTTTGCCGCCCTCCTGCTCTTTTGGTAACCCGGCCTCAAATTTTGTTGCGGACGACCCCACCGTGACGTCACACGGCGTCTCGTTGCCATGAAAACAAATGTATTGACGCGGTTGCGTGCGCATATAGTAGGAGAAACAGGACGGCGCGACGGCTTGGTCGCAATCTCTGGAAGTCACTTCAATTTGATTTTTTCAGCGACCACAGTGTAATGTCAGCTTCGCTGTCACCATCGCCGGCACTATAAGTGCGGTCCAAGTTTGCTGTCTCCCCAGTATATGATTTGTATACCGAAGTTGCAGCCACTATGTAACTAGTATAAGCTATAATGGCTAGATGCTGGACTTTTATAGCGATTTTTGTGCTGAGCAGACTTGCTGTCTGAGGGTTTCATGTAAAGCACAGCGTGGGTAGGAGAAATCATAGAATAGATCCTTATCCTGTCCCCAAATAAGCTCCTTATCCAAGTTTGCAATGAAATACTTCTTAGGTAAACTATGTACAGAACATAGATAGTAAATGTTATCATATGCTAGTATCTTGATCCCCTATTAAACTTCTATAGTTGGATTAGACACTCCGATGTTAGTAGGTACTAAGACCTTAGGCTGCGTCCATAGAGATGGGAGCAGTGCTGAACCGCGCTGACGCTGAGGCTCGCCTGCTAAAGACTGTGCGATTTCATGAACATGCAGGCGAGCCAGCGGGCGCGATCGGGAGGCGGGGGGAGGCGGGGCAGTGACATCGCTGGGCCAATCGCCCGCGACGCACTGACGTCAACGTCACGGCGCCGACGTCACGGCGCCATGACGTTGACGCTGCTTTGCGCTGATTGGATGTTTTCAGCCGACAGCGCACTGAAAAACAGCTTGGCTGTCGGCTGAAAAATCCAACTCCTCAGCACGCCTGCGGACGCTAGCGTGAGCCCCCTCTCAAGGCATCCTCATTGAGGATGCCGGGACTCAGCGCGGAGCGTCCGCACGGCTCAGCGCGGCTTCCCCTGCTATGGACGTGGCCTTACTTGCTATTATATTGGACATCCGCATTTGAATGGTGGTAAGCTTCCCCTCCAAAACAAAATGTATATACATGCCATATTAAGCTAACACATTGCTAGTGGCTTGGTATCTACTATATATTTCTGAATTTCTGAAAGTGTTCTATGTGTCCGTGTCTGTATGTGTCTCCCTGTGTCCCTCCCTGTGTCCATAGCGGCAATCTCATTGGCTCCCTTGGCCCGCCCCCGCACACCTCTCATTGGCCGGACACACACATACACTCACACAGAGATACACACAGGCAGGACACTGAGACACACACAAAGATACACACACACTGAGACACACAGATACACACACACACACACACACACACACACACACACACTGAGATACACAGACAGGACACACATATACAGACTGGACACACACACGGACGGAGACACACACAGGCAGGACACTGAGACACACACACAGATACACACACACACACACACACACACACACACACACACACACACACACACACACACACACACACACACACTGAGATACACAGACAGGACACAGATAGACAGACAGGACACACACACACACACACACACACACGGAGATACACACAGGCAGGACACTGAGACACACACAAAGATACACACACACTGAGACACACACAGATACACACACACACACACACACACACACACACACACACACACACACACACACACACACACATACACACACTGAGATACACAGACAGGACACAGATAGACAGACAGGACAGCCCCCCCCCCCCCCCACCCCCCATCACGTGCGCCGCCCTGCACCGGCTCCAGACGGAGGGGAAGCGCGGTCCTCCTACCCCAGCCGCTCCCTTACCTACCCGGCGCTACCTCCCCCTCAGGTAAGGCACAGCACTGCCAGTAACTCTCCTATTTCAGGAGCGGAGCCTCGCGCCTCAGGCCCACACAGGCCCCACACAGGAACACACAGGGCGCTTCCTGCCGCCGCCTGAACACGCCTCACTCAGCCGGGCGGTACATCGGGGGAAAGCGGGCGTGGGGGGGGGGGCGACTCACGGGGAACGACCACCCGCCGAACCAGCGGGGGGACGGATGCCCGGAGGGGGGGGGGGACATGCACATACATAAATTATGACAATACATATGCCCACTGCTCTCCACCCCCTCCCCTCCCCCACTCCCCTTCCCCCCCCTCCCCCACTCCCCTTCCCCCCCCTCCCCCACTCCCCTTCCCCCCCTCCCCTCCCCCACTCCCCTTCCCCCCCTCCCCTCCCCTTCCCCCCCTCCCCCTCCCCCCCACTCCCCCCCTCCCCTTCCCCCCCCTCCCCCCCTCCCCTTCCCCCCTTCCCCCCCCTCCCCCCCTCCCCTTCCCCCCCTCCCCTTCCCCCCCCCTCCCCCCCTCCCCTTCCCCCCCCCTCCCCCCCTCCCCTTCCCCCCCCCTCCCCCACTCCCCTTCCCCCCCCTCCCCCACTCCCCTTCCCCCCCTCCCCCACTCCCCTTCCTCCCCCACTCCCCTTCCCCCCCCCCCTCCCCTTTCCCCCCCCTCCCCCACTCCCCTTTCCCCCCCCTCCCCTTTCCCCACTCCCCTTTCCCCCCCTCCCCTTTCCCCCCTCCCCCCCTCCCTTTCCCCCCTCCCCCCCTCCCTTTCCCCCCCTCCCCACTCCCCTTTCCTTCCCCCCCCTCCCCCACTCCCCTTTCCCCCCCCACTCCCTTTCCCCCCCCCCACTCCCTTTTCCCCCCCACTCCCTTTCCCCCCCTCCACCCCTCCCCTCCCCCCCCCTCCACCCCTCCCCTCCCCCCCCTCCCCCACTCCCCTTTCCCCCCCTCTCCCACTCCCCTTTCCCCCCCTCCCCCACTCCCCTTTCCCCCCCTCCCCTTTCCCCCCCTCCCCCACTCCCCTTTCCCCCCACTCCCCCACTCACCTTTCCCACCCCTCCCCCACTCCTCTTTTCCCCCTTCCCCACTCCCCTTTTCCCCCTTCCCCACTCCCCTTTCTCCCCCCCACTCCCCTTTCTCCCCCCCCACTCCCCTTTCTCCCCCCCCACTCCCCTTTCTCCCCCCCCACTCCCCTTTCTCCCCCCCCACTCCCCTTTCTCCCCCCCCACTCCCCTTTCTCCCCCCCCACTCCCCTTTCTCCCCCACCCACTCCCCTTTCTCCCCCCCCCACGCCCCTTTCTCCCCCCCCCACTCCACTTTCTCCCCCCCCACTCAACTTTCTCCCCCCCCACTCCCCTTTCTCCCCCCCCACTCCCCTTTCTCCCCCCCACTCCCCTTTCTCCCCCCCCCACTCCCCTTTCTCCCCCCCCCCACTCCCCTTTCTCCCCCCCCACTCCCCTTTCTCCCCCCCCACTCCCCTTTCTCCCCCCCCACTCCCCTTTCTCCCCCCCACTCCCCTTTCTCCCCCCCCACTCCCCTTTCTCCCCCCCCACTCCCCTTTCTCCCCCCCCCACTCCCCTTTCTCCCCCCCCCACTCCCCTTACTCCCCCCCCACTCCCCTTTCTTCCCCCCGCCCTCCGCTCCCCTTTCTTCCCCCCGCCCTCCGCTCCCCTTTTCCCCCGCCCTCCGCTCCCCTTTTCCCCCCGCCCTCCGCTCCCCTTTTCCCCCCGCCCTCCGCTCCCCTTTTCCCCCCGCCCTCCGCTCCCCTTTTCCCCCCGCCCTCCGCTCCCCTTTTCCCCCGCCCTCCGCTCCCCTTTTCCCCCGCCCTCCGCTCCCCTTTTCCCCCGCCCTCCGCTCCTCTTTCCCCCCGCCCTCCGCTCCCCTTTTCCCCCCCTCCGCTCCCCTTTCCTCCCCCTCTGCTTCCCCTTTCCCCCCCCACTCCGCTCCCCTTTCCCCCCCCTCCGCTCCCCTTTTCCCCCCCCCTTTTCCGCTCCCCTTTCCCCCCCCCTCCGCTCCCCTTTCCCCCCCCCCTCCGCTCCCCTTTTCCGCTCCCCTTTCCCCCCCCTCCGCTCCCCTTTCCCCCCCCCTCCGCTCCCCTTTCCCCCCCCCCCTCCGCTCCCCTTTCCTCCCCCCTCCGCTTCCCATTCCTCCCCCCTCCGCTCCCCTTTCCTCCCCCCTCCGCTCCCCTTTCCTCCCCCCCTCCGCTCCCCTTTCCTCCCCCCCTCCGCTCCCCTTTCCTCCCCCCCTCCGCTCCCCTTTCCTCCCCCCTCCGCTCCCCTTTCCTCCCCCCTCCGCTCCCCTTTCCTCCCCCTCCGCTCCCCTTTCCTCCCCCCCTCCGCTCCCCTTTCCCTCCCCCCCTCCGCTCCCCTTTCCCTCCCCCTCCTTTCCCTCCCCCCTCCCACCCCCCTTCCCCCCTCCCACCCCACTCCACTCCCCTTCCCCCCTCCCACCCCACTCCCCTTCCCCCTCCCACCCCCCTTCCCCCCTCCCACCCCCCCTCTCCCCCCTCCCACCCCCTTCCCCCTCCCACCCCCTTCCCCCTCCCACCCCCTCCCACCCCTCCCCCCTCCTCCACCCCTTCCCACCACCCTTCGCCTTCCTGCCCGCCTTCCCGCCTACCCACCCCTGCCTTCCCGCCTCTTTTTTCGCGCCCACCCGCCTCTGCCTTTCACCCACCCTTACTCCGCCCGCCTCTGCCTTTCACCCACCCTTACTCCGCCCGCCTCTGCCTTTCACCCGCCGCCTCACAGCCGCTGCATTCACTCAACAGACACCCGCCACACTCGACACATACCTGCCGCCACACACACCTGCTGCCTCCCGCCCCTACGCACCGACATCACTGACCCACCACCTCACACCCTAGCAGGACCCCCACTCACAGACAGCACTCACAACCCGCGCGCCACCCGCCGCCTCACACCCTAGCAGGACCCCCACTCGCAGACAGCACTCACAACCCACGCGCCACCTCCCGCCTCACACCCTAGCAAGACACACGCCTCACATTTTTACATCTGTTATGTCACCAAAATATACATTGTACTGTGGTGTGTTTACAATAAACCATTTTAAACAACATCGTATTACATTTTATTCCATCTTTCTTTTCAATATTATTATCCAACCATAACAAAAAATACTCACCTATTGTTCCACGATTTATAAATAATACTACCTATTACGCATTTACATCCTGGGCAACGCCGGGTCTCTCAGCTAGTATAATATATACTTAAGTTTGCACAATTGAATGTGGCTACCGAACTTGTAGCAGGAGAGAAAGCTGCCTATATAGTTGCTGTGTTGTTGCTGGCCGCGAGGCTGCTGTATTTTAAACAGGATACTATCCTCAGATCGAGCGGGATAATCATTTACAATCACTTTGAAGTAAAGTAAACTCTTATCTACTATATATTTGTGAAATCACTGTATGTCTGCGTCCCAAGGGTCAATCGCATTGGACCTTGGGCCTGTCACTCCTGCTCAGGCCATGCCCGCCCCCGCACACCTCTCATTGGCCTACGTCCAACACCAATGCCACACTGTCCCACCCCTCACTGACTCTCATTGGCCTGCGTCCAATGCCCGCCCCCGCACACCTCTCATTGGCCTGCGTCCCACCCCTCACTGACTCTCATTGGCCTGCGTCCAATGCCCGCCCCCGCACACCTCTCATTGGCCTGCGTCCCACCCCTCACTGACTCTCATTGGCCTGCGTCCAATGCCCGCCCCCGCACACCCTCTCATTGGCCTGCGTCCAACACCAATGCCCTAATACTTCCACACTGTCCCCACCCCTCACGCTTTGCTTTTGCAACACCTAATCCTCTAATCCTCAACCTGCTCTGGGGCCACGCTTCACAGCTATCAAAACCTTCACGTCTGCTACCACAGACTGCCGAATCAGGTACAGCAGTGTTTCCCAAATGCGGCTTGGCCTAGAGGGGCGCCGCGATCAGGGCCGCCAGCAGCGGGAAACAAGGGCTGCTAGCTCATTAAAAAAAAAAAAAAAAAAAAACCTCTGAGGGGAAGCAGAGGAGCGGGTCACGTGACCCGCTCCCATCCAATGGGGCTGCAGCCTGCCCGGCATTGCAACTGCAGAGCCACCAGACAGCACCAAGGTGTGTGTGTGTGTGTGTGTGTGTGTGTGTGTGTGTGTGTGTGTGTGTGTGTGTGTGTGTGTGTGTGTGTGTGTGTGTGTGTGTATATATGTGTGGTGTGTGTGTATATATGTGTGGTGTGTGTGTGTGTTGTGTGTATATATATTATATATATATATATATATATGTGTATGTGTGGTGTATATATATATGTGTGGTGTGTGTGTGTGTGTATGTATGTATGTATATATAGATATATATATATATAATATATATATATATATGTATGTGTGTGTGTATATATGTATGTGTTATGTATATGGATGTGTGTGTATGTGTGGTGTGTGTGTGTGTGTGTAGTGTATATGGATGTGTGTGTGGTGTGTGCGTGTGAATATATTTATCAAAGTTGCACAATGTTAATAAATAATTTATTCTCACATGTCTTTTTTTTTTTTCATTTTTAAATATTATATCACACACACACACACACACACACACACACACACACACACACACACACACACACACACACACACACACACACACACACACACACACACACACACAGCTACCAAGTGACAAACACACACAGTGATACCCGCCTACCAAGCACGCTTGCTGTCTCCTCTGCCAGGACAGCGAAAAGCTCCTGGTAGAGCGAGCGGCAGCAAGCAAGAGCGAGCAGCAGCACCTAAGCGCTTACTATGTCCCAGGCCAGAGGAACTATAGCAGCGCTGATTACAGATGCAGGGGCTTTGTGCATCTGTTCAGCCCGGCTCAGCGACGCTGAGAGAGGGAGGCCCGGCGCGCACGCTGGAGGAGCAGCACCGGGAGGACTGAGAGAGAGAGTGAGGTCAGAGAGAGAGTGAGGTCAGAGAGAGAGTGAGGTCAGAGAGAGAGTGAGGTCAGAGAGAGAGTGAGGTCAGAGAGAGAGTGAGGTCAGAGAGAGAGTGAGGTCAGAGAGAGAGAGTGAGGTCAGAGAGAGAGTGAGGTCAGAGAGAGAGAGAGAGTGAGTGTCAGAGAGAGAGAGTGAGGTCAGAGAGAGAGAGAGAGAGGTCAGAGAGAGAGAGTGAGGTCAGAGAGAGAGAGGTCAGAGAGAGAGAGTGAGGTCAGAGAGAGAGAGTGAGGTCAGAGAGAGAGAGTGAGGTCAGAGAGAGAGAGTGAGGTCAGAGAGAGAGAGAGAGAGGTCAGAGAGAGAGAGAGAGGTCAGAGAGAGAGAGAGAGAGAGAGAGAGAGAGTGAGGGTCAGAGAGAGAGAGTGAGATCAGAGAGAGAGAGTGAGGTCAGAGAGAGTGAGGTCAGAGAGAGAGAGAGAGGGAGGTCAGAGAGAGTGTGAGGTCAGAGAGAGAGAGAGAGAGAGAGGTCTGAGAGAGAGAGAGTGAGGTCAGAGAGAGAGTGAGGTCAGAGAGAGTGAGGTCAGAGAGAGAGAGTGAGGTCAGAGAGAGTGAGAGTGTGTGAGAGAGACACCAACTGCGCACTGCAACTGTTAGGTATGTATATACACCTTTGTTTTTACTTTGGGCGCCGCGTAAAAATCCTGATCGCCTTGGGGAGCCTTGAAAAAATTCTGATTACCTTGGGGAGCCTTGAAACCGAAAAAGTTTGGGAACCACTGAGGTACAGAATCTACACACAACGCACAAACACAGCACACACACACATTCACACAACACCAAACACTGCAGACTGCCTCTTCAAACCCCCCCTCCCCTCCACGCCACACATCTCCCCCTCCCGCAACCGGACCGCGAGGCCGCGGCCTCCACTCACACACCATGGCAACGATGTCCCTCCCCCTATCCCGCTACCTCACACAGTGTAGCTCCGCGAACCGCACAGCACGCCACATCTCCTGCACCTCACACAGCTCCCTACCCGCAACCGGACCGCGAGGCCCCCTACCCCGCTACACCATGCCACCAATGTCCCTCCCCCTATCCCGCTACCTCACACAGTGTAGCTCCCGCGGACCGCACAGCACGCCTCACATCTCCTGCACCTCACACATCTCCCTCCGCAACCGGACCGCGAGGCCCCCTACCCCGCTACACCATGCCACCAATGTCCCTCCCCCTATCCCGCTACCTCACACAGTGTAGCTCCCGCGAACCGCACAGCACGCCTCACATCTCCTGCACCTCACACATCTCCCTACCGCAACCGGACCCGCGAGGCCCCCTACCCCGCTACACCATGCCACCAATGTCCCTCCCCCTATCCCGCTACCTCACACAGTGTAGCTCCCGCGGACCGCACAGCACGCCTCACATCTCCTGCACCTCACACATCTCCCTCCGCAACCGGACCGCGAGGCCCCCTACCCCGCTACACCATGCACAATGTCCCTCCCCCCTATCCCCGCTACCTCACACAGTGTAGCTCCCGCGAACCGCACAGCACGCCTCATCTCCTGCACCTCACACAGCTCCCTACCGCAACCAGACCGCGAGGCCCCCCTACCCCGCTACACACCATGCCACCAATGTCCCTCCCCCTATCCCGCTAGCTCACACAGTGTAGCTCCCGCGAACCGCACAGCACGCCTCACATCTCCTGCACCTCACACATCTCCCTACCGCAACCGGACCGCGAGGCCCCCTACCCCGCTACACCATGCCACCAATGTCCCTCCCCCTATCCCGCTACCTCACACAGTGTAGCTCTCGCGGACCGCACAGCACGCCTCACATCTCCTGCACCTCACACATCTCCCTACCGCAACCGGACCGCGAGGCCGCGGCTACACTCACACACCATGGCAACGATGTCCCTCCCCCCTATCCCGCTACCTCACACAGTGTAGCTCCCGCGGACCGCACAGCACGCCTCATCTCCTGCACCTCACACAGCTCCCTACCGCAACCGGACCGCGAGGCCGCGGCCTACACTCACACACCATGCCACCAATGTTCCTCCCCCTATCCCGCTACCTCACACAGTGTATGACAACACCTACCACTGGAAATCAGATGTTCGTTGAAATAAAATTTGTTTCCTAACTATTTTACTGTCTGTATAATGTACACAACACTCACCCACACAAAACCCCCTCATACACACACACACACGCACACATCCTGTCATTCTATGCCCACACACTACACTCAAAAACATGCCATTTTAAACATATGTATGACCAACAACACGCACTCACACACACACACACGCCATCACACACCAGCAACACACACACATGCTCTCACACACACCACACACCATGCCACCGATGTCACTCCCGCTATCCCGCTACCTCACCCACTCTACCTCCCGCGGAACAACCAGCACGCCTGACATCTCCTGCACCTCACACATCTCCCTCCTCAACCGGACCGCGACGCCGCGGACTACAGTCAAACAGCATGCCACCAATGTCACTCCCCGCTACCTCACACACTGTATGACAACACCTACCACTGAAACTCAGCTGTTCCTTACAATAAAATATGTTTTCCTAACAATTTCACTGTCTGTATAATCTACTATATATTTCTGAAAGCACTGTATGTCTGCGTCCCTAGCGGCAATCTCATTGGTCCCTTGGCCCGCCCGCCCCCGCACACCTCTCATTGGGCTCACACACTCACACCACCCCCTTGGCCCGCCCCCCACACCTCTCATTGGGCTCACACACTCACACCACCCCCTTGGCCCGCCCCCCACACCTCTAATTGGCCTGAGGCGGAGTGACGGGCCAAAGGTCCAAAAAAAAAAAAGAACACACACATATATATCTCTGTCCTCTCCCCCCCCCCATCACACTCACCTCCCCCCCCTCCCCGGTGCTCACCTCCCTCCCGCTCCACTCCCTCCCCGGCGGGGGGACACGCACCCACCTAAGACGCGCCCGGAAGCCGCTCCACTCCCGCACTCACCTCCCTCCCGCTCTTACCTCCCGCACTCACCTCCCGCTCCACTCCCTCTACACTCCACTCTCTCCCGCTACACACCACTCCCTCCCGCTCCACTCCCGCACTCACCTCCCTTCCACTCACCTCCCTCCCGCTACACACCACTCCCTCCCGCTACACACCACTCCCTCCCGCTCCATTCCCTCCCCGGCAGGGGAACAGGCAGCCTGCCACACGGTGCCTAAGATGGCGGACCCCCTTCCTCCCTCGCGCTCCATTCCCTCCCGCTCCACTCCCTCCCCCGCTCCACTCACGTCCCTCCCGCTCCATTCCCTCGCGCTCCATTCCCTCCCGCTCCACTCACCTCCCTCCCGCTCCACTCCGTCCCCGGCGGGGGAACAGGCTGCCACGCGGCGCGTAAGATGGCGGACCCCCTTCCTCCCTCGCGGCGCCGAGTAAGAAGATGGCGGCGGCCGGAAGTACAGGTAGGTGTCGCTCCCCCACCTCCCCCCCACCTGTGGCGCCGCGCGAAACTGAGAAAGGGCGCATCACGGGTGTGTGTGTGTGTGTGTGTGTCACTGCCCCCCCTCCTGTCCACTGCCCCCCCTCCTGTCCACTGCCCCCCCTCCTGTCCACTGCCCCCCCTCCTGTCCACAGCCCCCCCTCCTGTCCACAGCCCCCCCTCCTGTCCACAGCCCCCCCCTCCTGTCCACAGCCCCCCCTCCTGTCCACAGCCCCCCCTCCTGTCCACAGCCCCCCCCTCCTGTCCACAGCCCCCCCTCCTGTCCACAGCCCCCCCCCTCCTGTCCACTGCCCCCCCCCCTCCTGTCCACTGCCCCCCCCCTCTCCTGTCCATTGCCCCCCCTCTCCTGTCCACTGCCCCCCCTCTCCTGTCCACTGCCCCCCCTCTCCTGTCCACTGCCCCCCCCTCTCCTGTCCACTGCCCCCCCTCTCCTGTCCACTGCCCCCCCTCTCCTGTCCACTGCCCCCCCCTCTCCTGTCCACTGCCCCCCCCTCCTGTCCACTGCCCCCCTCCTGTCCACTGTCCTCCCTCCTGTCCACTGTCCTCCCTCCTGTCCACTGTCCACTGCCCCCCCCCTCCTGTCCACTGCCCCCCCCTGTCCACTGCCCCCCCCTCCTGTCCACTGCCCCCCCCTCCTGTCCACTGCCCCCCCCCTCCTGTCCACTGCCCCCCCTCCTGTCCACTGCCCCCCCCTCCTGTCCACTGCCCCCCCCCCTCCTGTCCACTGCCCCCCCCCCTCCTGTCCACTGCCCCCCCCTCCTGTCCACTGCCCCCCCCTCCTGTCCACTGCCCCCCCCCCCTCCTGTCCACTGCCCCCCCCCCTCCTGTCCACTGCCCCCCCCTCCTGTCCACATCCCCCCCCCTTCCCACCCCCCCCCCTTCCCACCGCCTCCCCCCCCTTCCCACCGCCTCCCCCCCTTCCCACCGCCTCCCCCCCTTCCACCGCCTCCCCCCCCCTTCCCACCGCCTCCCCCCCTTCCCACCGCCTCCCCCCCTTCCCACCCCCTTCCCACCGCCTCCCCCCCCTTCCCACCCCCTTCCCACCGCCTCCCCACCCTTCTCACCGCCTCCCCACCCTTCCCACCCCCCTCCCACCGCCACCCCCCCCTTCCACCGCCACCCCCCCCTTCCCACCGCCCCCCCTCCTTCCCACCGCCCCCCTCCTTCCCACCCCCTCCCCCTTCCCTCCCCCTTCCCACCGCTCCCCACCACCTCCCCCCTTTCCCACCCCCTCCGCTCCCCTCCCCTCCACCCCTTTCCCCTCCCTTCCCCTCCCACACTTCCACCCCTTCCCCCCCCTCCTCTAACCCTTCCTCCTCCGCTCCTAACCCTTCCCCCCCTCCTCTAACCCTTCCCCCCCTCCTCTAACCCTTCCCCCCCCCCTCCTCTAACCCTTCCCCCCTCCTCCACCCCTTGCCCCCCTCCTCCACCCCTTGCCCCCCTCCTCCACCCCCTCCTCCCCTTCCCGCCGCCCTTCGCCTTCCTGCCCGCCTTACCGCCTCCCCACCCCCGCCTCTGCCTTTCACCCGCCCTTACTCCGGCCGCCTCTGCCTTTCACCCACCGCCTCACAGCCGCTGCATGCACTCAACAGACACCCGCCACACTCGACACATACCTGCCGCCACACACACCTGCTGCCTCCCGCCCCTACGCACCGACATCACTGACCCACCGCCTCACACCCTAGCAGGACCCCCACTCACACACAGCACTCACAACCCACGCGCCACCCGCCGCCTCACACCCTAGCAGGACCCCCACTCACAGACAGCACTCACAGCCCACGCGCCACCCGCCGCCTCACACCCTAGCAGGACCCCCACTCACAGACAGCACTCACAACCCACGCGCCACCTGCCGCCTCACACCCTAGCAGGACACCCACTCGCAGACAGCACTCACAACCCACGCGCCACCCGCCGCCTCACACCCTAGCAGGACCCACACTCAGACAGCACTCACAACCCACGTACCACCCGCCGCCTCACACCCTAGCAGGACCCCCACTCGCAGACAGCACTCACAACCCACGCGCCACCTGCCGCCTCACACCCTAGCAGGACACACGCCTCACATTTTTACATCACTTATGGCACCAAAATATACATTGTACTGTGGTGTGGTTACAATAAACCATTTTTATACAACATCGTATTACATTTTCTTCCATCTTTCTTTTCAATATTATTATCCAACCTTTATAACAAACAGTTACCTATTGTTCCACAATTTATAAATAATACTACCTATTACGCATTTACATCCCGGGCAACGCCGGGTCTCTTAGCTAGTTTATATATAAATATATGTTATTAACAAATCTCTAAAAGCCTGACATCAATCTTAACTGACTGAGTGAGGTTTAAAAGCAATACGCCGACGATCGTTTCGCCCGCTTTTGCGCGCTTTCTCAAGGCCGATGGTAGTGCAGGAGGGGGCGTGTACCTAACCTGTCGTGTACGCGTGTACCTAACCTGTCGTGTACGCGTGTACCTAACCTGTCGTGTACGCGTGTACCTAACCTGTCGTGTACGCGTGTACCTAACCTGTCGTGTACAGCCCTCTAAGTACAAACAGAGATACTGGAAACTAAGAGCACAATCAATTAAATATTTGATATCTAATTGAGGATAACTTCTTAGGATTAGAATCAACAACTGTCTCGTACGTACGAATACTATTGACCAAGGACACTATACTCTGCACTCGTCGGGTTTCTGTTTATACCCCTTTATTTTAATAACTATACTCAGTGTTCGACAAACCTATACATTTGCTCGCCCCGGGCGAGTGGATTTAACCCCCGGGCGAGTAAATATTGGCCCAAGCAGCACACGTTTGGTACTAGGTGGCGAGTAGGTTTTTTTGTGTGGCGAGTAGATTTTTTGGTGATTTGTCAACCACTGACTATACTAATAAAATTATTTTGAAGCATGTAACTATACATATCATACAAGGGTATCAGAGGGCTTTCGCACCCCAGCCTTAGGATGATATTGACCACAGTCTCCCTGAAGCAAAGAAGGGGCACAATGTTGACTATTGTTGTTTAATCAGAGGGTCGAACCCATTCACTTCATACTTTCTTTCAAGTTTGTCAGCAATGCCAGAAGTAAAAAGTGACACTGTGCTAATTTGCATGCAGTTACCCAGAATCCCTGGCTGCAGTGGAAGCACTGTTTGCTAAGCGATAAGGAGGAAAGACAGGGTTCTGACCTGTTTGAGACATGCACATGCCCCACAAGTGGGACTTTTATTTACTGGACACTGGATGGTGCAGGGTTTTTGTCACTTTCTCTTACCCACCATAACTTCAGCAATGTTCAAAGCAACTCCTAAAGTTTGAAAAGTCCACATTATAAACACAGACAGATGCTTTCAGGGGAGGTGAACTCCTGTCCACAAGGGCCACCTACAGGTAAGGTTTTAAGGATATCCTTAAAACCTGGCCTGTTGGTGGCCCTTGATGACTGGAGTTGGCCGCCACTGGACTATTTCAATTCCTGGCGCTGCATTATAAAGTTTGTGTGGCTCTTCCTCCTTGTAGGAAACTAATTGTGTTATTTACTTATCTAGATATTCCTGAGAGTGTTAATTTGCTAATCTGCACTGGCTATTTTTAAATTATATCACATATACATTTTTTTTTACATGTCGTAATTTGGTTTCGTCTGACGGTCCTTCGAGGCCATTTCTTAATTATTCCGGCAGTGTCAAGCAGAGGAGATGAGATCTCTAAAAGATCTAATGTAAGATGGGAATTGTATTTCTGCAACATCTGCAATCAAGTACATTATATATGTCGTAGGCATTTTCGCATCGCAGGCTTAGCTGCAGGATCCATGTCACAGAAGAGAGCCATTAAACGCACCCGCAACAAATAAACATGAAATAGTGGATTAATGGTTTTCTAAATGTGCTCTCAGAGCCCCAAACATCTGATTAGGTAAATAATGCAGAAGTCCCACGCGATACAGGTAAAGTCTAAAACAATATACTTTGTTACAAGTGAATTCTCATCAACATATACATAACCCCCATGTTAATATCATTATGTCTTGAAACGGTCCCATGTGGCAGATGGAGGCTTACTGTTTAGTAAAAAAAAAGTCTTTAAAGTTCTTAAATTCCGAAGCTGTTCATGACATGCTGGGGTGTTTGTAGTAAGCTGACTTTCATAAGGTCACGGGCCATATTTGCTAAACGGTGCTATTACTGCTAGGCACCCTTCTGCGCTGGGAAAACCTTGACGCCCATTCATTTGAATGGATCATACGGTGGAAAAACACGTGGCCAATGTTATCGCGACCCATGATGCATTGCGGCGGGCATACGGAAGCGCCCATTGTTTTGAATTGGTAGCGTGTGAGAAGGGGGCGGGGCTATTGCACCATTTCAAAAGCGGGAGCGCGACACGTGTTGCAGAAATGTTGGCTATAGCAGTAGCATTGCTTAGTTAACATGGGCCTGTATGTCAAGTCTGTAAAAAGACACATATTGTAATATTTGCATCAAGTAAACCATCCCGAACTGCTGCTGATCTGCACTGATAGCTGACCCACGCGAGAGAAACTAAGGCAAAGACTGACCAGTTAAGCAACAATGCGCCACTAGTATTGTAACAATGCGCCACTAGAACTGTAACAATGCGCCACTAGTATTGTAACAATGCGCCACTAGTATTGTAACAATGCGCCACTAGAACTGTAACAATGCGCCACTAGTATTGTAACAATGCGCCACTAGTATTGTAACAATGCGCCACTAGAACTGTAACAATGCGCCACTAGTATTGTAACAATGCGCCACTAGAACTGTATCAATGCGCCACTAGTATTGTAACAATGCGCCACTAGAACTGTATCAATGCGCCACTAGTATTGTAACAATGCACCACTAGAACTGTAACAATGCGCTACTAGTATTGTAACAATGCACCACTAGAACTGTAACAATGCGCTACTAGTATTGTAACAATGCACCACTAGAACTGTAACAATGCGCTACTAGTATTGTAACAATGCGCCACTAGTATTGTAACAATGCGCCACTAGTATTGTAACAATGCGCCACTAGAACTGTAACAATGCGCCACTAGTATTGTAACAATGCGCCACTAGTATTGTAACAATGCGCCACTAGAACTGTAACAATGCGCCACTAGTATTGTAACAATGCGCCACTAGAACTGTAACAATGCGCTACTAGTATTGTAACAATGCGCTACTAGTACTGTAACAATGCGCCACTTGTACTGTAACACTGCGCCACTAGTACTGTAACAATGCGCCACTAGTACTGTAACAATGCGCCACTAGTACTGTAACAATGCGCTACTAGTACTGTAACAATGCGCCACTAGTACTGTAACAATGCGCTACTAGTACTGTAACAATGCGCTACTAGTACTGTAACAATGCGCCACTAGTACTGTAACAATGCGCCACTAGTACTGTAACAATGCGCCACTAGAACTGTAACAATGCGCTACTAGTATTGTAACAATGCGCCACTAGAACTGTAACAATGCGCTACTAATATTGTAACAATGCGCCACTAGTACTGTAACAATGCGCCACTAGTATTGTAACAATGCGCCACTAGAACTGTAACAATGCGCTACTAGTATTGTAACAATGCGCCACTAGTATTGTAACAATGCGCCACTAGTACTGTAACAATGCGCCACTAGTATTGTAACAATGCGCCACTAGAACTGTAACAATGCGCCACTAGTACTGTAACAATGCGCCACTAGTACTGTAACAATGCGCCACTAGTACTGTAACAATGCGCCACTAGAACTGTAACAATGCGCCACTAGTACTGTAGCAATGCGCCACTAGAACTGTAACAATGCGCCACTAGTATTGTAACAATGCGCCACTAGTATTGTAACAATGCGCTACTAGTCCTGTAACAATGCGCCACTAGTACTGTAACAATGCGCCACTAGTATTGTAACAATGCACCACTAGTACTGTAACAAGGCGCCACTAGTACTGTAACAATGCGCCACTAGTATTGTAACAATGCGCCACTAGTACTGTAACAATGCGCCACTAGTACTGTAACAATGCGCCACTAGTACTGTAACAATGCGCCACTAGTCCTGTAACAATGCGCCACTAGTACTGTAACAATGCGTCACTAGTACTGTAACAATGCGCCACTAGTACTGTAACAATGCGCCACTAGTCCTGTAACAATGCGCCACTAGTACTGTAACAATGCGCCACTAGTACTGTAACAATGCGCCACTAGTACTGTAACAATTCGCCACTAGTACTGTAACAATGCGCCACTAGTACTGTAACAATGCGCCACTAGTACTGTAACAATGCGCCACTAGTACTGTAACAATGCGCCACTAGTACTGTAACAATGCGCCACTAGTACTGTAACAATGCGTCACTAGTACTGTAACAATGCGCCACTAGTACTGTATCAATGCGCCACTAGAACTGTAACAATGCGCCACTAGTACTGTAACAATGCGCCACTAGTACTGTAACAATGCGCCACTAGTACTGTAACAATGCGCTACTAGTACTGTAACAAGGCGCCACTAGTACTGTAACAATGCGCTACTAGTACTGTAACAATGCGCTACTAGTACTGTAACAATGCGCCACTAGTACTGTAACAATGCGCCACTAGTACTGTAACAATGCGCCACTAGTACTGTAACAATGCGCTACTAGTACTGTAACAATGCGCTACTAGTACTGTAACAATGCGCCACTAGTATTGTAACAATGCGCCACTAGTATTGTAACAATGCGCCACTAGAACTGTAACAATGCGCCACTAGTATTGTAACAATGCGCCACTAGAACTGTAACAATGCGCTACTAGTATTGTAACGATGCGCTACTAGTACTGTAACAATGCGCCACTAGTACTGTAACACTGCGCCACTAGTACTGTAACAATGCGCCACTAGTACTGTAACAATGCGCCACTAGTACTGTAACAATGCGCTACTAGTACTGTAACAATGCGCCACTAGTACTGTAACAATGCGCTACTAGTACTGTAACAATGCGCTACTAGTACTGTAACAATGCGCCACTAGTACTGTAACAATGCGCCACTAGTACTGTAACAATGCGCCACTAGAACTGTAACAATGCGCTACTAGTATTGTAACAATGCGCCACTAGAACTGTAACAATGCGCTACTAATATTGTAACAATGCGCCACTAGTACTGTAACAATGCGCCACTAGTATTGTAACAATGCGCCACTAGAACTGTAACAATGCGCTACTAGTATTGTAACAATGCGCTACTAGTATTGTAACAATGCGCCACTAGTACTGTAACAATGCGCCACTATATTATTGTAACAATGCGCCACTAGAACTGTAACAATGCGCCACTAGTACTGTAACAATGCGCCACTAGTACTGTAACAATGCGCCACTAGTACTGTAACAATGCGCCATTAGAACTGTAACAATGCGCCACTAGTACTGTAACAATGCGCCACTAGAACTGTAACAATGCGCCACTAGTATTGTAACAATGCGCCACTAGTACTGTAACAATGCGCCACTAGTACTGTAACAATGCGCCACTAGTACTGTAACAATGCGCCACTAGTCCTGTAACAATGCGCCACTAGTACTGTAACAATGCGTCACTAGTACTGTAACAATGCGCCACTAGTACTGTAACAATGCGCCACTAGTCCTGTAACAATGCGCCACTAGTACTGTAACAATGCGCCACTAGTACTGTAACAATGCGCCACTAGTACTGTAACAATTCGCCACTAGTACTGTAACAATGCGCCACTAGTACTGTAACAATGCGCTACTAGTACTGTAACAATGCGCCACTAGTACTGTAACAATGCGCCACTAGTACTGTAACAATGCGCCACTAGTACTGTAACAATGCGTCACTAGTACTGTAACAATGCGCCACTAGTACTGTATCAATGCGCCACTAGAACTGTAACAATGCGCCACTAGTACTGTAACAATGCGCCACTAGTACTGTAACAATGCGCCACTAGTACTGTAACAATGCGCTACTAGTACTGTAACAATGCGCCACTAGTACTGTAACAATGCGCTACTAGTACTGTAACAAGGCGCCACTAGTACTGTAACAATGCGCTACTAGTACTGTAACAATGCGCCACTAGTACTGTAACAATGCGCCACTAGTACTGTAACAATGCGCCACTAGTACTGTAACAATGCGCCACTAGTACTGTAACAATGCGCCACTAGTACTGTAACAATGCGCTACTAGTACTGTAACAATGCGCTACTAGTACTGTAACAATGCGCTACTAGTACTGTAACAATGCGCCACTAGTACTGTAACAATGCGCCACTAGTACTGTAACAATGTGCCACTAGTACTGTAACAATGCGCTACTAGTACTGTAACAATGCGCTACTAGTACTGTAACAATGCGCCACTAGTACTGTAACAATGCGCTACTAGTACTGTAACAATGCGCCACTAGTACTGTAACAATGCGCCACTAGTTCTGTAACAATGCGTCACTAGTACTGTAACAATGCGCCACTAGTACTGTAACAATGCGCCACTAGTACTGTAACAATGCGCTACTAGTACTGTATCAATGCGCCACTAGAACTGTAACAATGCGCCACTAGTACTGTAACAATGCGCCACTAGAACTGTAACAATGCGCCACTAGAACTGTAACAATGCGCCACTAGTACTGTATCAATGCGCTACTAGTACTGTATCAATGCACCACTAGAACTGTAACAATGCGCCACTAGTACTGTAACAATGCGCCACTAGTACTGTAACAATGCGCCACTAGAACTGTAACAATGCGCCACTAGTACTGTAACAATGCGCCACTAGTACTGTAACAATGCGCCACTAGTACTGTAACAATGCGCCACTAGTACTGTAACAATGCGCCACTAGTACTGTAACAATGCGCCACTAGTACTGTAACAATGCGCCACTAGTACTGTATCAATGCGCCACTAGTACTGTAACAATGCACCACTAGTACTGTAACAATGCGCCACTAGTACTGTATCAATGCGCCACTAGTACTGTAACAATGCACCACTAGTACTGTAACAATGCGCCACTAGTACTGTAACAATGCGCCACTAGTACTGTAACAATGCGCCACTAGTACTGTATCAATGCGCCACTAGTACTGTAACAATGCGTCACTAGTACTGTATCAATGCGCCACTAGTACTGTAACAATGCGCCACTAGTACTGTAACAATGCGCCACTAGTACTGTAACAATGCGCTACTAGTACTGTAACAATGCGCCACTAGTACTGTAACAATGCGCCACTAGTACTGTAACAATGCGCCACTAGTACTGTAACAATGCGCCACTAGTACTGTAACAATGCGCCACTAGTACTGTAACAATGCGCCACTAGTACTGTAACAATGCGCTACTAGTACTGTAACAATGCGCTACTAGTACTGTAACAATGCGCCACTAGTACTGTAACAATGCGCCACTAGTACTGTAACAATGTGCCACTAGTACTGTAACAATGCGCTACTAGTACTGTAACAATGCGCTACTAGTACTGTAACAATGCGCCACTAGTACTGTAACAATGCGCTACTAGTACTGTAACAATGCGCCACTAGTACTGTAACAATGCGCCACTAGTTCTGTAACAATGCGTCACTAGTACTGTAACAATGCGCCACTAGTACTGTAACAATGCGCCACTAGTACTGTAACAATGCGCTACTAGTACTGTATCAATGCGCCACTAGAACTGTAACAATGCGCCACTAGTACTGTAACAATGCGCCACTAGAACTGTAACAATGCGCCACTAGAACTGTAACAATGCGCCACTAGTACTGTATCAATGCGCTACTAGTACTGTATCAATGCACCACTAGAACTGTAACAATGCGCCACTAGTACTGTAACAATGCGCCACTAGTACTGTAACAATGCGCCACTAGAACTGTAACAATGCGCCACTAGTACTGTAACAATGCGCCACTAGTACTGTAACAATGCGCCACTAGTACTGTAACAATGCGCCACTAGTACTGTAACAATGCGCCACTAGTACTGTAACAATGCGCCACTAGTACTGTAACAATGCGCCACTAGTACTGTATCAATGCGCCACTAGTACTGTAACAATGCACCACTAGTACTGTAACAATGCGCCACTAGTACTGTATCAATGCGCCACTAGTACTGTAACAATGCACCACTAGTACTGTAACAATGCGCCACTAGTACTGTAACAATGCGCCACTAGTACTGTAACAATGCGCCACTAGTACTGTATCAATGCGCCACTAGTACTGTAACAATGCGTCACTAGTACTGTATCAATGCGCCACTAGTACTGTAACAATGCGCCACTAGTACTGTAACAATGCGCCACTGGTACTGTAACAATGCATTGCAGTTCTAAGATTTTCATAAATAACCCTTTGAGCTGCTGTGGCCAGCTCCGTTCCTCAAGGGCCACCAACAGGTCAGTGTTTCAGGATATCCCTGCTTCAGCACAGGGGTTTCTCTGCCATCTGCATACATATGTATTGAGGCTTCCTAACAAGCTGTAGAAAGATCATTAATGAACACTGAGAAGAGTAGGGGCCCCAGAACAGAGCCTTGCTGGACACCACAGGTGATATCCAAGGGGTTGGAGTTAGAGCCTGAGATAGACACATGTTGGGATCTACCAGATAGGTAGGACTGAAACCAGTTTAAAGTGTGTTCCCCTATCCCAGAGCACTGAAGCCTGTTTAACAAGGTAACATGATCAACAGTATCAAAAGCCTTTGCAGAATCTAGGAGTTTTGCACCAGTGAGTTGTCCCAGTTCCATTCCACACTGGATCTCATTGCAAACTTTTAGGAGGGTAGTTGCCGTGGAGTGTTTGATTGGACTTGGCTAGGGAAATTTGTCTTGGTATAGTAATCGCTTAATTGGGAGTGGACACATTTTTCCATGACTTTGGATAGTATTGGGAGAAGAGAGATTGGCCTGTAGTTGGAGACAATGTTTTTGTTCCCACTTTTGTAGATTGGGACAACTCTGGCAGTTTTCCAGGTCTTATGGATATGTCCTAAAGACAAAATAGAGTTGATTAGGGAGGTAAGCGGTTTGGCAATGCCTGGGGCACCAAGTTTTAGGAACTTAGATTG
>NW_027454353.1:48758-81258 GCF_040206685.1 Ascaphus truei
ACGCACGCACACACTGACTGAGGCACACACTGACTGTGTGTGCGTCAGTCAGTCTGTGTGTTTGTGTTTCTGCCTCAGACTCACTGACGCGCGCGCAAACACACAGTGACTGACGCACACACGCTACATGAAGCTGTAAAGGAGGGAGGGAGGGAGGGAGGGGGGGGACTGGATTGATGTGAATGGGGGACAAACAGAGAGAGGGGGGAGGAGAGAGAGGAACGGGAACATTACATCCCGGGCAACGCCGGGTCTCTCAGCTAGTATAGTATTAAACCAGTATCACTGACCTGATGAAGTGAGGAGAACTCTCGAACCCTTGTCCTATGACATAAATCGTTAGTCCAAATAAAAAAGGTATCCCTAATACTGAAGTACTCATTTATTCTGCACTATCGCAACTGGACTAACACGGCTATTTCCGTGTATATATATATATATATATATATATATATATACTAGCTGATATACCCGCGTTGCTCGGGATGTAAATGCGTGAAATGATATGATGCAGTTGTTGTTCAAAAATTGTGAGGTGGGGTGGTGTGGGGGGGGAGAAGAGGTGGTGTGGTGTGGTGTGGGAAAGAGGTGGTGTGGGAAAGAGGTGGGGTGGTGTGGGGGAGGAAAAAGAGGTGGGGTGGTGTGGGGGGGAGAAGAGGTGGGGTGGTGTGGTGTGGGAAAGAGGTGGTGTGGGAAAGTGGTGGGGTGGTGTGGGGTAGGAAAAAGAGGTGGGGTGGTGTGGGGGGGGGGAAGAGGTGGGTTGGTGTGGGGGGGGAAAAGAGGTGGGTTGGTGTGGGGGGAAAAGAGAGAGGGGGAAAAGAGGGGAGGGGGGAAGAGAGGGGAGGGGGGGGGAAGAGAGGGGAGGGGGGGAAGAGAAGGGAGGGGGGGGGAAGAGAGGGGGGGGGGGAAGAGAGGGGAGGGTGGGGAAAGAGAGGGGAGGGGGGGAAGAGAGGGGAGGGGGGGAAGAGAGGGGAGGGGCGGGAGAAAGAGGGGAGGGCGGGAGAAAGAGGGGAGGGGGGGGAGAAAGAGGGGAGGGGGGGAGAAAGAGGGGAGGGGGGGAGAAAGAGGGGGGGGAGAAAGAGGGGGGGGAGAAAGAGGGGAGGGGGAGAAAGAGGGAGTAGGGGGGAGAAAGAGAGGGGGGGAAAGAGAGGGGAGGGGGGGGAAAGAGAGGGGAGGTGGGGGAGAAAGAGAGGGGAGGGGGGGAGAAAGAGAGGGAGAGGGGGGGGAGAAAGAGAGGGGAGGGGGGGAGAAAGAGAGGGGAGAGGGGGGGAGAAAGAGAGGGGAGAGTGGGAGAGGGAGAAAGAGAGGGGAGGGGGGGAAAGTGAGGGGGGGGGGGAGAAAGAGAGGGGGGGAGAAAGAGCGGGGAGGGGGGGGAAGTGAGGGGGGGGAGAAAGAGAGGGGGGGGAGAAAGAGAGGGGAGGGGGGGAGAAAGAGAGGGGAGGGGGGGAGAAAGAGAGGGGAGGGGGGGAACGTGAGGGGGGGGGGGAGAAAGAGAGGGGGGGAGAAAGAGCGGGGAGGGGGGGGAAAGTGAGGGGGGGAGAAAGAGAGGGGGGGAGAAAGAGCGGGGAGGGGGGGAGAAAGAAAGGGGAGGGGGGGAGAAAGAGAGGGGAGGGGGGGGAGAAAGAGAGGGGAGGAGAAAGAGAGGGGAGGGGGGGGAGAACGAGAGGGGAGGGGGGGAGAAAGAGAGGGGAGGGGGGGAGAAAGAGAGGGTAGGGGGGAGAAAGAGAGGGGAGGGGGGAGAAAGAGAGGGGAGGGGGGGAGAAAGAGAGGGGAGGGGGGGAGAAAGAGAGGGGAGGGGGGGAGAAAGAGAGGGGAGAAAGAGAGGGGAGGGGGGAGAAAGAGAGGGGAGGGGGGGAGAAAGAGAGGGGAGAAAGAGAGGGGAGGGGGGGAGAAAGAGAGGGGAGGGGGGAGAGAGGGGGGAGAAAGAGAGGGGGGGGAAAGAGAGGGGGGGAGAAAGAGAGGGGGGGGAGAAAGAGAGGGGGATGGGGGGGGAGAAAGAGAGGGGAGGGGGGGAGAAAGATAGGGGAGGGGGGGAGAAAGAGAGGGGGAGGGGGGGAGAAAGAGGGAGGGGGGGGGGAGAAAAAGAGGGGAGGGGGGGAAAGAGAGGGGAGGGGGAGAGAAAGAGAGGGGAGGGGGTGAGAAAGAGAGGGGAGGGGGGAGAAAGAGAGGGGAGGAAGGGAGAAAGAGAGGGGAGGGGGGAAGAGAGGGGGAGGGGGGGAGAAAGAGAGGGGAGGGGAAGAGAGGGGAGGGGGGGGAAGAGAGGGGAGGGGGGAAGAGAGGGGTGGGGGGGAGAAAGAGAGGGGAGGGGGGAGAGAGAGAGGAGGGGGAAAGAGAGGGGAGGGGGGGGAGAAAGAGAGGGGAGGGGGGGAGAAAGATAGGGGAGGGGGGGAGAAAGAGAGGGGAGGGGGGGAAAGGAGGGGAGGGGGGGGGAAAGAGAGGGGAGGGGGGAGAGGGGAAGGGGGGAGAGGGAGGGGTGGGAGAGGGGAGGGGGGGAGAGAGGGGTGGGGGGAGGTGAGGGGGGGGGGGAGAAAGAGAGGGAGGAGAAAGAAGGGGGGGAGAAAGAGAGGGAGGAGAAATAGAGGGGAGAGAGGTGGAGAAAGAGAGGGGAGGGGAAGAAAGAGAGGGGAGGGGGGGAGAATAGAGGGGAGAGAGGGGGAGAAAGAGAGGGGAAAAAGAGGGGAGGGGAAGAAGAGAGGGGAGGGGGGGGAAGAAAGAGAGGGGAGGGGGGGAAGAAAGAGAGGGGAGGGGGGGGAGAAAGAGAGGGGAGGGGAGGGGGGGGAGGAAGAGAGGGGAGGGGGGGGAGAAAGAGAGGGGGGGGAGAAAGAGAGGGGGGGAGAAAGAGAGGGGAGGGGGGGAGAAGAGAGGGGGAGAGGGGAGGGGGGAGAGGAAGAGAGTGGAGGGGGGGGGAGAAAGAGAGGGGAGGGGGGGGAGAAAGAGAGGGGAGGGGGGGGAGAAAGAGAGGGGAGTGGGGGAGAAAGAGAGGGGAGGGGGGGTGAAGAGAGGGGTGGGGGGGGGGAGAAAGAGAGGGGAGTGGGGGGAGAAAGAGAGGGGAGGGGGGAGAAGAGTGGGGAGGGGGGGGAAGAGAGGGGAGGAGGGGGGAGAAAGAGAGGGGAGGGGGGGGAGAAAGAGAGGGGAGGGGGGGGAGAAAGAGAGGGGAGGGGGGGGGGAGAAAGAGAGGGGAGGGGGGGAGCGGGCTGTTTGTGAGGTCCCGCAGAGTGATGGCAGGAGGGGTGGTGATAGTGTTCTGTTTCTACTGTCTGGCGGCGGCGATGTGGGGTACGTGTGCTGATAGAGGGTGTTGTTGGGGGGGAGGGGTGCCGCATGGCTGGCCGCTCCACTTCACGCCTCGGGACCGGGCGGGCCTAACGCTCGGAGCACGCAAGTTCCTGTGCTCCCCCTGCGGGAGCACAACGTGGCACACCAGTGGCTGTACCTCCGCCTACCGTGCGCGGCCGCCGGACCCGAAGCGGGGAACCTGACTGCTAGACCCCTTCTGGCCGCCAGACCCCTCTGCTCCCCGAAACCACCCCTCCCCGCCGGCAGCGTGCTCATTTTAGAGGACCCGCGGCGGAAAGTGCCGCGTGGGGCAAGGGCGTAGCAAAGTGGCCATAATGGTTATAGGGGGTGGCTCTGTTGTTGCAGGCCACGCCGGGAAGGAGAAGGGGTGAGAGGGGAGTGTTGTACTTATTTTTTGGGGGGGAGGTGTGTGTGTGTGTGTGTGTGGTGTGTGTGTGTGTGTGTGTGTGTGTGTGTGTGTGTGTGTGTGTGTGTGTGTGTGTGTGTGTGTGTGTGTGTGTGTGTGTGTGTGTGACCTTTGGCCCGTCACTCCGCCTCAGGCCAATGAGAGGTGTGCGGGGGCGGGCGGGCCAAGAGAGCAATCTCATTGGCCTGGCCCAAGGTCCAATGAGATTGCCGCTAGGACACAGGGAGGGACACAGTGAGACATATACAGACACGGACACATAGGACGCTTTCAGAAATATATAGATATATATATATACAGTGGTTGACAAATCACCAAAAAATCTACTCGCCACACAAAAAAATCTACTCGCCACCTAGTACCAAACGTGTGCTGCTTGAGCCAATATTTACTCGCCCGGGGGTTAAATCCACTCGCCCGGGGCGAGCAAATGTATAGGTTTGTCGAACACTGTATATATATATATATATATATACACACACACACACACACAGTATATAGATAGATAGAAAAAAGAACAGGCGCCCTTCTAGTGTTATACTGAGTATACCATTTATTTGCCTGGACAATAAAGGTAGCTCACACACAAACACAGACTAATAGTAGGCACTGTATGAGAAATTATCATACTCCGTCCCGACGGGGGATTCGATGAATGTGTTACCACACCCTCCAGCATTGTCCTCTAACCGGAACCAAATGTAGATGGTGAAGCCTCCAATTCGGCTCCTCTAGCAATCAGTATCCGGCAAAGACGCTTCCTGGTGCCTCCTCATCTATTGAGACTTCTCTGCCTCGTGAATACTTCTCCTGCGTGGTAACGAATAACACGCAAATGACATTCCTATGCGTTTCGTCTTATGACTTCATCAGGCCTCATACATGTATACAGCAGCCCCCCCTCCCCCCCAATTTATGGGTCTTGGGGAGGCGAGGAGAAGGTATGATCCTGGGGGGGAAGGTATGAGCATGGGGGGGAGGGAGAAGTTATGAGCCGGGGGGGGGGGAGATGGTATGAGCCGGGGGGGGGGGGGGAGGTATGAGCCTGGCGGGGAGAAGGTATGAGCCTGGGAAGGGGGTGGGGGGAGAAGGTATGAGCCTGGGGGGTGGGGGGGGAGATGGTATGAGCCGGAGGTGGGGTGGGAAAAGGTATGAGCCTGGGGGGGGAGAAGGTATGAGTCTGTGGAGGGGGGGGGAGGTAGGTATGAGCCTGGGGGGGGGGAAGATGGTATGAGCCGGAGGTGGGGTGGGAAAAGGTATGAACCCGGGGGGGAGAAGGTATGAGTCTGTGGAGGGGGGGGGGAGGTATGAGCCTGGGATGGGGGGTGGGGGGGAGCAGTGAGCAGCTCAAAAGTAGGATGTAACAGAGACCCAGTTCTCTGCTAATGTGGGATTTTTTTACTAACACATATTGTGAGTATATTCTAATTATTTGTTTTATATCCAATTACGTAAAGGATTTTATGCCATGTCTGCGCCGCCTTTTTGTTTGTGACAGTGATACTACCCATCAGCTGGTTTAGCTCACACTGCTAGAGCTGTGACCTAGAAAAGCAGTGGTTGTGGGTTCTAACCCTATTGGGTCTGACACTGTTCCAGCCGTTAGGTTGGTTCATTAGGCTTATTATAAACTCTATATACTGTACTTGGTATGGAAATCCTTTTAGGAAGTGTGGGATGGGACTCAGTTAAATATACTTTGCAAAGACATTAGCATATCTCCCAGCCACGTACCTCAGGGGGCTCCTTTATCAGCACAGGCATGTCTCCCTAATTTGTTTGAAGTGACACACACATGTACCTGTTTCAGCTCTTTGGACAAGCGCCCTATCCCAACGTACAACAGCCAAGTATCTGGGCTAAACCAAGTAACTTTATGGAAATGCAGAATCCTCATCTTACTCTCCAGTCTCAGGGAGATTTTACCTCCTACACTTGAATCAATGTGACAGAAACTTATCATGAAAATCCCACAGATGTAGAGTGATGGACCAGCCGTGTATTCACTCGGACTTACCATGTCACCCGGCATTATTGTAGGCACAAAATGTCACTAACCTTTCTAGTGACTGTTTCGTTCTATTACTGTTCATGTAACAGAAATCTGCCCACATTGATGGGGGATTTCATTAATAATCAGTGTTTTGTTGGCTTTGCGGAATTTGTCTAGAACAAACCAGAAGTACTTGGCACAGCAGAAATCTAGAAACCATATATACAGTAGTGTACATGCTTTTTTTTCCGACAAGGACAAGTTTCCATCACACCAGGTGGTGCAAGAAAATTGGCTATAGGTTTATTGCCACAATAAATAACAGGTAACATGACCACCATAAATAACCAATCATAAAAACATCAAAGCAGTTTCCATGTTTGTTTAAATAATTGAACACGTCTCACATTAACTGCATGTTTCTACGGAACCATATGCTTTCGTCTGCACTCTGGTAGTCATTGGGTTACTCTTGGAATCTTACCGAACCAGCAAAAACAGCTACAACGGTGACATGAGAGGGGGCTTCCAGATGGGAAAATGGGCAAGAGAGATAAGCAAAACGCTCCTGTCCAAGGCCATGAGATAAGAGAGAGGCACACGTGCAGCCAGGTAATGACAGGTACAGAAGAAAAACTACTAGAAGCCACCAGAAAGATTAGGTGTACATTTTACAGAAGCCGTTCATATAACCTGTTCTTGTATTAGTGCCAGGGTGACTGACTCCAGTCCTCAAGAGCCACCAACAGGCCAGGTTTTAAGGATATCCCTGCTTCAGCACAGGCAGCTCAATCAGTGGCTCAGTCTGAGTCACTGATTGAGCCACCTGTGCCGAAGCAGGGATATCCTTAAAACCTGGCCTGTTGATGGCCCTTGAGGACTGAAGTTGGCTAGACAATGACTGAGCCACCTGTGCGGAAGCAGGGATATCCTAAAAACCAGGCCTGTTGGTGGCCCTTGAGGACTGGAGTCGTCCACTCCTGTATTAGTGCATTGTATCCTGTATAACAAACTTCAATAAAGTATCTCTACATAATTCTCGGACTCCTAGCTTCCTTCACATACTGTACATACTTTTCTATTTTTTACTGATTTTTAGGCCCTTATTTTATAAAGAGCAATTGCATTAACGCCTTTTCTGCCAAACCGGGAATGGACCGCAGCGCCGCTGTCACGCTTTCTGACTCGATGCTGCGCTCTCATTTCTGTTCCAGGAATGCACAGATATTCTGCATTTCTGGCCAAGTCAAAATGTTGCCACTCTTTAAAAAAAATGATAATAATAAGTTATCTCCTTCCATAGAAGTGGAAGACTTGTGTTTAATTGATCGTTTGATGAAGCCGTTAGTCCGATCGCCTGTGTGCCCCGGCAGGCTATTAATATATTGATTTGTACAAGCCAAGATGTCGGGCGTGATTTCGCACGTTTTGCCAGTTCAATTCTTTCCCCTCTTCCTTATGCACATACTGCGGTTAATTATTATGTATATTACATTGTATGCAGTGTCAAAATACACACAGACAATGTAAAATGTAGCGGTATATACACAATACAGTGACCCCGCATTTCATATACTAATAATAATAATAACAGCATGTTCTTGTATAGCGCTGCTAGTTTTACATAGTGCTTTACAGAGACATTTTGCAGGCACAGGTCCCTGCCCCGCAGAGCTTACAATCTATGTTATGGGTGCCTGAGGTACAAGGGAGGTAAAGTGACTTGCCCAAGGTCACAAGGAGCCGACACCGGGAATTGAACCAGGTTCCCCTGCTCCATGCCAGTCAGTGTCGTTACTCACTGAGCCGCTCCTTCTCCCTACAAAAAGACAATCCCTTCTGAGAACTGGAATGTTTATTCCATAGAGCAGGGGCAGCCAAGTCCAGCCCTCGAGGGCCGGTTTTAAGGATATCCCTGCTTCAGCACTGGTGGTGCAGTTCATGGCTGTCACTGATTGAGCCTTCTGTGCTGAAGCAGGGATAACCTGACCGATTGGTGGCTCTTGAGGACTGAAGTTGCCCACTCCTACTTACAGTTACATATATAATGTGTATAGTTCCTGTTCAAATATACCAATGAATATACTTACAGTATATGTACCCATTTGTTTAATCTACAAACACTGTACACCGGTAACTTGGTATCCGTTTTGGAGTTGACTGAAAATTCGATGGGTTATATATAATTTTTGGACATTTGGGAATTAAATTAATACCTACATGAGGACTGGCAGATAGGGGAGGCAGGAGACTTCTCAAAAAATACTGGAAACAATGGTGAAAGGTGCGATGCGCTCGAGACACACACCGCTCTCATCTCTCTCCACTCCGTGCTGTTTCCTCCTCTCCTTGGCCCCACACCAAGGCTCCTCACACCTCCTCCTGATTGGCTGTTGGATAATGCAGCCAATCAGGGAGGAGGAAGCTGCCCATCTCCCTAGCAACAGCCCTTCTCTCTCCCTGCTCAGGGGAAATCTCCCCCCTCCCCACCCGCCCAAGCCGGTCAGAGAGGTAATACCGGTGTACACATACACGCCCAGAGAGGTAATACCGGTATACACATACACACCCAGAGAGGTAATACCGGTATACACATACACGCCCAGAGAGGTAATACCGGTATACACATACACCCAGAGAGGTAATACCGGTATACACATACACACCCAGAGAGGTAATACCGGTATACACATACATGCCCAGAGAGGTAATACCGGTATACACATACACGCCCAGAGAGGTAATACCGGTATACACATACACACCCAGAGAGGTAATACCGGAATATACATGCACGCCCAGAGAGGTAATACCGGTATACACATACGCGCCCAGAGAGTTAATATCGGTATACACATACATGTCCAGAGAGGTAATACCGGCATACACATACATGTACAGAGAGGCAATACCGGTATACACATACATGTACAGAGAGGTAATACCGGTATACACATACACACCCAGAGAGGTAATACCGGTATACACATACACGCCCAGAGAGGTAATACCGGTATACACATACACGCCCAGAGAGGTAATACCGCTATACACATACACTCCCAGAGAGGTAATAACAGTATACACATACACGCCCAGAGAGGTAATACCGGTATACACATACACACCCAGAGAGGTAATACCGGTATACACATACACGCCCAGAGAGGTAATACCGGTATACACATACCCGCCCAGAGAGGTAATACCGGTATACACATACATGTACAGAGAGGTAATACCGGTATACACATACCCGCCCAGAGAGGTAATACCAGTATACACATACACACCCAGAGAGGTAATACCGGTATACACATACACGCCCAGAGAGGTAATACCGGTATACACATACCCGCCCAGAGAGGTAATACCGGTATACACATACCCGCCCAGAGAGGTAATACCGGTATACACATACATGTACAGAGAGGTAATACCGGTATACACATACACGCCCAGAGAGGTAATACCGGTATACACATACCCGCCCAGAGAGGTAATACCGGTATACACATACACGCCCAGAGAGGTAATACCGGTATACACATACACGCCCAGAGAGGTAATACCGGTATACACATACACGCCCAGAGAGGTAATACCGGGATACACATACACGCCCAGAGAGGTAATACTGGTATACACATACACGCCCAGAGAGGTAATACTGGTATACACATACACGCCCAGAGAGGTAATACCGGTATACACATACACGCCCAGAGAGGTAATACCGGTATACACATACACGCCCAGAGAGGTAATACCGGTATACACATACACGCCCAGAGAGGTAATACTGGTATACACATACACGCCCAGAGAGGTAATACCGGTATACACATACACGCCCAGAGAGGTAATACCGGTATACACATACACGCCCAGAGAGGTAATACCGGTATACACATACACGCCCAGAGAGGTAATACCGGGATACACATACACGCCCAGAGAGGTAATACCGGTATACACATACACGCCCAGAGAGGTAATACTGGTATACACATACACGCCCAGAGAGGTAATACCGGTATACACACACACACCCAGAGAGGTAATACCGGGATACACATACACGCCCAGAGAGGTAATACCGGTATACACATACACCCCCGGAGAGGTAATACCGGTATACACATACACGCCCAGAGAGGTAATACCGGGATACACATACACGCCCAGAGAGGTAATACCGGTATACACATACACGCCCAGAGAGGTAATACTGGTATACACATACACGCCCAGAGAGGTAATACCGGTATACACATACACGCCCAGAGAGGTAATACCGGTATACACATACACGCCCAGAGAGGTAATACCGGTATACACATACACGCCCAGAGAGGTAATACTGGTATACACATACACGCCCAGAGAGGTAATACCGGTATACACATACACGCCCAGAGAGGTAATACCGGTATACACATACACGCCCAGAGAGGTAATACCGGTATACACATACACGCCCAGAGAAGTAATACCGGGATACACATACACGCCCAGAGAGGTAATACCGGTATACACATACACGCCCAGAGAGGTAATACTGGTATACACATACACGCCCAGAGAGGTAATACCGGTATACACACACACACCCAGAGAGGTAATACCGGGATACACATACACGCCCAGAGAGGTAATACCGGTATACACATACACCCCCGGAGAGGTAATACCGGTATACACATACAGACCCAGAGAGGTAATACCGGTATACACATACACGCCCAGAGAGGTAATACCGGTATACACATACACGCCCAGAGAGGTAATACCGGTATACACATACACGCCCAGAGAGGTAATACCGGTATACACATACACGCCCAGAGAGGTAATACCGGTATACACATACACGCCCAGAGAGGTAATACCGGTATACACATACACGCCCAGAGAGGTAATACCGGTATACACATACACGCCCAGAGAGGTAATACCGGGATACACATACACGCCCAGAGAGGTAATACCGGTATACACATACACGCCCAGAGAGGTAATACCGGTATACACATACACGCCCAGAGAGGTAATACCGGTATACACACACACCCAGAGAGGTAATACCGGGATACACATACACGCCCAGAGAGGTAATACCGGTATACACATACACCCCCGGAGAGGTAATACCGGTATACACATACACGCCCAGAGAGGTAATACCGGTATACACATACACGCCCATAGAGGTAATACCGGTATACACATACACGCCCAGAGAGGTAATACCGGTATACACATACACGCCCAATGAGGTAATACCGGTATACACATACACGCCCAGAGAGGTAATACCGGTATACACATACACGCCCAGAGAGGGAATACCGGTATACACGTCCAGAGAGGTAATACCGGTATACACATACACACCCAGAGAGGTAATACCGGTATACACATACACACCCAGAGAGGTAATACCGGTATACACATACACGCCCAGAGAGGTAATACCAGTATAAATATACATGTCTAGTATTACCTCTCATTTTTTAGAGTACACAGTGTCCAAATACAGGACAGTCCGGTTCAATACTGTACACCTGGCAACCCTACCGCCAGACCTAAAAAAAAAAAAGTGTTTTATCACTGATCAGTTACACTCAACAACCCTTATTGACACCTTCCCCAAATATTTCTCTTCTAAAAATATCGCTTCGCTGCATGAATCTGAATATTGCAATAATAACGCACACACCATCACGTCGGAAGATACAAATCTGCCTAGGACAGACATGTTTAATTAGTGAGCTAACTTGACATTTTCAGTGTTTGAATTAGACAAGTGAGAAGGGAAGAGCAAAGCAAGGTTGTGCTTTTTATATATGTGTATATATATATAGCGTTACTGAGGATAATTTGCTGGACTCAAAACACAAGTAACACCTCAAATTTCATTAAAAAAAAGGATCAATAATTTATAGTCACAGGCTCAAGATTTTGATACATTAGTGCAGGGGCGCTCAACTCCAGTCCTAAAGATCCCCCAACGGGTCAGGTTTTCAGGATATCCCTGCTTCAGCACAGGTGGCTTCGACTGAGCCACTGATTGAGCCACCTATGCTGAAGCAGGGACTGATTGAGCCACTTGTGCTGAAGCAGGGACTGATTGAGCCACCTGTGCTGAAGCAGGGACTGATTGAGCCATCTGTGCTGAAGCAGGGATATCCTGAAAACCTGACCTGTGAGCAGTCTTGAGGACTGGAGTTGAGAACCCCTGTATATATTTTAGTATGTTTCATGGTATAGTTCCACAATGCAACGTCTATTCGATTTGAGTTCAAGCACTGAGCCATATGTACCGTTCTTATTGTGGTTCACTTGATACCAGATCCGGTTCGATTTTTAAACTGAAGCCAAAAAAAAGCCTAGCGTAACTACCTGCAGTAAAACACAAAACCGGACTACAAGTACTGTATGTCACACCGCGAGTTATTTTACACGCTAACCACAATAAGGTGCTCACGGCAAAAAAAAAAGGAAAGTCAATTATTGTAATTTTTTTTTTTTTTAAATCCCGTTTTGTGTACAGATTGCGTCGTCATGATTAACCCATTAGCAAATAATGGCAGAAATATGACGTGGTCCAGGAAATACTGTGCACATTTCCAGACGTTTAAGTGGAGCGGGCTAGCATGGGGTCCTTGTCTTCAGCAATCCGCTAACTGTTTCAGCTGTCATTGTGTCTGCGCTGCCATAGAGACAAATGTTCTTTCTTTGAGGAAAGCGTGGCGGGGGGGGGGGGGTGGCGTTTGCGAACGCGTCACGGAGCCGGTTGCTTTCACTGGCTGAACCAGCTCACGTGACGCTGACGTCACGCTACTGCAGCCTGAAAGACAAATTCACATGTCTCGGCAAAATGTCGCAGCGTCAATGCGCTACTTGGCTCCCAGGAGGAGCATTTAGCTTGCTATACCTCATTGTCTAACATTAGAAAGTCCCGATCGTGAGCGCGCACGTAAGCACACGCACGTCAGATGCCGGCACCCTGAACGCAGCCTACAGCAGCAGTCTAAGCTGCCGTTATTTATTTCCCCCTCTAATAATGTAATGAATCAGTTCTGTACTATGAGAAAATACTTGCAGCATTTTTTTTTAAACAACTCTGAATTACATTTTTAACGTATTATAATGTAACAAGCATTTTTTGTTTCTATTGCAACCATTTACAAAGTCACATCCCCTTCCTCTTCTGAAACAGGCTCTGACACACCCCTTTTTGAGCACAGAACTTGCTGGTTATAAATTGTGTTTCTTTAACTATTAAACATCATAGTCTGTATGATAACAAGCATATTTGTATCAGTCTGCTAAACATGGATTGTCGTCTGTACGTAGTATGAACTCTGTGCCGTGTTTTGCATGCTGCACATAACTCAGGTATTTGTACAGTAAAGTTCAAACTGAGTAAAACAAAGTTTGTTTGCACAAATTCTCCCTTTTAATAAGGATTCTGATCTTCAAAATGCTAAGCACATTGTGGCCTCGGGGATTACCTCTCACATGCTACATTAAATAGGCTCATTCAATGTATGGAGGGGGGGGGAAAGTCTTTATACAAAGCCATGATATTCAATATAGAAGGATGTTTTACAGCAATTCAAATGATCTATATTAAAACATGGAAAATGAGGACCTCATAGAAACTTTTTGGATCAGCATCTTAACTTGCTAAGGTAGCAAGGTAGAGCCATATGTCTAGTTGAAGCTCTTACTGTAGGTCTTACACAGCAATAACATTAAAACAATCAGGAAAGAGGTTACCCAGTGCTGCAGTGCAGACAAACACTCAGGAACGCGATTACGCAGTGCTCCAGTGCAGACAAACAATCAGGAATGCAGTTACGCAGTGCTCCAGTGCAGACAAACAATCAGGAAAGAAGTTACCCGGTGCAGACAAACAGCCTTTTGTCCAGAATCAAGTGGATATAGAAAAAGACCTCCAGGCACTCCAAATATAGTATTTACACTTCTTGTGTTTATCCAAGAGACAACCTATACAGACCAATGTTTCAGAACACCAATGCCTTCATCAGGGTGACCTTAGATACACCTACAGTATAATCATAGATAATGTAAGGCAATAACCCTGTTCACCTAATGTAACTATGTATTTGTAACCTGTATCTGTCATCATAACTCTGTGCCCAGGACATACTTGAAAACAAGAGGTAACTCTCAATGTATTACTTCCTGGTAACACATTTTATAAATAAATAAATAGGTCCATATTTGCTAAGCAGTGATAAGCCTTAAGACAACTTTTAGCCCATTTAATGATACAAGCGGAGGCTTGTGAGATCTGTAAATGCTATGACTGTGATGTGTAGTAAAATATTATGTTTCTTCTTTTTTTGGGCAATGTAGCCACAGGGGTGTTTTCTAAAGAAGGCCAATAATAAGCCCAAAAGATATACCCCTTCATACCCCAGTCTCTCCCGGACTGTAGATGTAAGTCAGAGAGGAGTTGTGATGTCATTTGAACAAAATAAACGGTCTCATCCATTCAACCCGCGACTAGTTTACAAGCTAATCCATGGCTCACAAAATTATTTGCTCTCAACAGTGTTTTCATTCATTTCTAACCAGAAAATAGGATATACAGCAACAATACTCCATACTTTATACTGCAAGCACAGAGTTACCAAGTCCCACAAATGAAATTAGCCTGTATTCATCAAACAACAGCTTTTCTTCTGAAATGTTCCCATCTCTTGGCCAATCCATTCCTTCCATGTTTCTATTGTTTTATCCAACACTGAAAGCAACAACTACTGTTTGGTACCAATGGGCATTTTATACCTAAATGGTAAATATTAAAGATAGGGATTTCGTCATTAAACCATAGTTATTTGCATCACTGCAGCTCTATTTTCACTGTTTTAAGTGGACGGACAAACCAGCATGGATGTGGTTAAGGTTGAGACAGCCAATCCTTCTGTGTTGCTTTCTCCTGCTGAATTCCTCAGTTGGATAAGCTTCAGAATCAAACAGAAAAACCTGATTGGTTTTTCCTTTTTCTAATTGGGTATGTGATTCCTCACTGGGAGATTGCATTATGTGAAAGCAACAGTGGTGTAAACCTATCTAAAACATCAAGGCTAACCAAGTGAACCTTGTTGATAAGCACAATAATGTCACCAGCTGATCCCATATTTAGCAATGGCCCAGGGCGTCTTTCATTCCTACTCTTTGCCCTAAGAAGGGACTTGGGTGCCAATCAAGCGTGATGGATAGAGAATGCCAACATGACCCTTATTTGCAGCCCTGTGTATCTGACATATGTTAGTTCCGACTCTTCTCCACTGTGACATTTTTAGCAGTCGGAAATATATAACAGACAGCTCGTCCAATCCCACATTGCAGCCTTGATGGAAACATGGCATTTTAGGCTATTGATCAAAGGAAAGGACAAAACCGCATTGTTACATTGTGTTGGCAAAGCATAATGGTTATTACTCTGATTTTTCACTGATTTTGTTTGGATGACCTCAGATCAACGGGAATACTTTTCTTTTGTCTTCTGTTTTAAGATGTCTAAGGGAATACGTATACAAAGCATTTGATCTGTTTTGAAACTAAAGGAAGTCATTGTAGACTTCTCTTTCTGAAATTAACATCCATTAGATTTCTCTGTAGTGAATAAGAACAAAATGTGTCCTCTACAGTATTGCAATCCTAAGCTTTTTTAAGCTGCTGCACAATACTGTATGTCCACCTCCACTGTCTCGGCTGAAGAGCAGAATATGTTTGTGTCTTTTTATGAATTGTTGATTTTTGTAAATGAAGGGTATATAGAAAAGTATATTAAAGGTAATGCTCAATGACCAGATGGGAAACTGACTTAGGGGAGGAACTGGACCTGGACGAATGGACGAAAACTGTCGTGGCATCTTCAAAAAGCTCCATATGCACGACTTTGAGGGAGAACGCATATAAGGTAATGATGAGGTGGTACCTCCCCCCTCTAAAATTCTCCAAATTTCTGCCTAGTTACTCCCCATTGTGCCCGAGACAATGTGGACAGCAAGCAGACTTGTTGCACATGCTGTGGTCATGCCCCCGAATCGTCCCGGTCTGGGAATCAATTAAAGATTGGCTGAACAGGATCCTAGACGCACACATCCCATTAGACCCGTGGTTGTCCCTCCTTGGGAGGCCACACCCGGGTATCTCCAGAAAAGATAATAAATTGGTGGCGCACTTTGCGACGGCGGGAAGGGGGGAGATCGCAGCCCGTTGGAAACAAAATGAGATTCCCCCGATTGCGAAAATTCGGAATAGAATTTGGACAGTTTGCCAGATGGAGACATTGACGAGTCTTGTCAATGACACTGGCGCAAATTTTCTAAAAGTCTGGACGCCATGGTTGGCCCAGACAGACATACCTGGGGTTGAAAGGTCCACAATATGGCGCTAATAAAGACAAGTGGGTTCTCCCTTGATGACATGGCGACAAGACAAGCAGACGGGACAGGATAGGGACAGAGACAGGCTAAGGACTCTTCGAGTAGTGACCACCTGCCCAGGGATGAATTGGCACTATGGGATTGGCAAGAGAGAAGCCTTGCGCTGGGCCTCCCACCAGGACTGGAGAGCAAGAGAATACAGAGCATCTGGCGGAGCGACAGCGGAAAGACAGGTCCCGAGATTCAGAGACCCCCTGCTCCCACACACTAGTATTACAATTGAAATAAAAACAGCTTCATTACCTTAGCGGCTAGCCGCTACGGCAACGAAGGGGTTCAACCTGAATAGCCTGTATATTTGGGGCAGAGAGGGTGGGTGAGGGTGGTATTTGGCCCATGGTGGGTGTTTATGCCTACTGGGTGGGTAGCAGGAGGGGTTAACCCCGTCATTACCGTAGCGGTATTAACCGCTACCCTCTCACAAGGCCTAAACACCCACCTCGGGCCAGATACCACCTTCACCCACCCCCGCTACGCACATTAAACCGGGGGCTGGTATTTAACCCCTTCATTGCCTTAGAGGTTAGAGGCTAAGGTAATGAAGCTGCCTGTAACTACATTTGTACGGTATTGCATTGGAATGAAGCCGGCGGTTTCCGGCGCCGGTATTAATGTGTATCAGCTCCGGAGACTCCCGGCATCAATCCGACGCAGGAAAAATGCATTTTGTTTTCCAAGTCCCTCTCTCAGATCCCATCTCACTACCCATGGGCTGGCGAGATGAAATCTTTGATAAACTCGCTATTCCATATCCCCGATGAGTTTCCTCGAGGCTACGAGAATAGCGCAATTGTATAAAAAATGGCGCTATCTTGCTTTTTGGCAGCTCCCGTTCAATGTGATCGCGAAAACAATGCCTTCCTGTACGATTTCCCCAATTTATCCAGGCTTTCTGAAAAGCTAAAATAAAATAGTAATCACATGAAATTTTCATGAGATTATTATTTTATTTTAGCCTAATTGGTAGGAGCGCAGGAATCGTTCTTTTTGTTTTTCTATATGTAAGGCCTATCTTTTTACCTGCAGCAAACTTCTGCAGGCATACCCCGCATTAGCGTACGCAATGGGACCGGAGCATGTATGTAAAGCGAAAATGTACTTAAAGTGAAGCACTACCTTTTCCCCACTTATCGATGCATGTACTGTACTGCAATCGTCATATACGTGCATAACTGATGTAAATAACGCATGTGTAACAGGCTCTATAGTCTCCCCGCTTGCGCACAGCTTCGGTACAGGTAGGGAACGGTATTGCTGTTCAGGATGTGCTGACAGGCGCATGCGTGAGCTGCCGTTTGCCTATTGGGCGATATGTCCTTACTCGCGAGTGTACTTAAAGTGAGTGTCCTTAAGCCGGGGTATGCCTGTATAGGGAGGAGCGCGGTATTATGCAGTTTCTGAATAGCTACCTAGCAAAATGTTGCGATAACTGCTCAAAATCCTTGATGAGTTGGTTATCAAACCTACTAGAATAGGACCCCCCGTGTGTGAAAGCCTAATGGATGCAGATAAAGTGTAACAGACGTGGGGCAGAAATATGGGGGAGTCAGAGCACACAATTTCATAAAATAAGTCTGCATTCGCTTGAATGGGGTTTAGAGGAGACTGAGTTTCGCTGATATTACTGAGGAAATAGCTCATCAAGATGCCTGTGAGGTAAGGGAGGCGAAACATTAATTAGTGAATAAAACCAGCAAGAAGTGACTCTAAGCAAAGCCTGTGAGAAAAACGGAAAGGTCAACCTCTTCAGTTTGGAGCATTTTCTACATTAACCAAATAACAAATGTCACGAAGTCTGTG
The DNA here is from genome assembly GCF_040206685.1 of Ascaphus truei. Taxonomy (NCBI): domain Eukaryota; kingdom Metazoa; phylum Chordata; class Amphibia; order Anura; family Ascaphidae; genus Ascaphus; species Ascaphus truei. The sequence goes on from NW_027454353.1 coordinate 66,748, forward strand.
CAGCCAGAGTTAGCTGAAAGCTAGCAGAATAAAGCTGGGTATTTATTGGTTTTTCCCATCCCTCCGTGGACGTCCCGCATGTCCATTTGGATCCCCCGACACTAAGCCGCGTATTTGCAGGGGCTTCGTAATTATCTCCTTGGACATCAAGCTACCTCACGTATTAATCATCTCCACCAATTTTAAAATGGGCAAGGTCAACTGTTTTATAGTTAGTATCAAAGGTGGCCAACTCCGGTCCTCAAGGGCCACCAACAGGTCAGGTTTTAAGGATAGCCCTGCTTCAGCACAGGTGGCTCAATCAGTGGATTGAGCCACCTGTGCTGACGCAGGGACCGATTGAGCCACCTGTGCTGAAGCAGGGATATCCTTAAAACCTAACCTGTTGGTGGCCCTTGTGGACTGGAGTTGGCCACCCCTGATATATAACAATGTATCACTATATCAAAGAAGGCAGCTTGGAGCCCCTCCACGACGGGGCTCACGACCGCTGGGGCCAGGCTCCCTCCTCTTCCCTAACCCCCGCCCCTTGCGGGGTCCCCTCACCTGTAGCGCTAGGATGTGCATTGCCGTCCCGGCCGGCTGGATACTGCTTCCCCTCCCTTCTGCCTGCGCCCCCCCCCCCCCCCCTTCCCCCTTTTCTTCCCACCATGCCACGGGGGTGGGCGGGGCTTAGGGGATTTAAACTGGGCAGGGAGCCGGGAAGGCAGTCTGGCACAGGAAGGAAGTCCCGCCCTCCCGGCCCTTTGTGTGATAAACGTGACAGAGTTTAATTATATTGTGTATGTTGTATTTTTCCCCCTTTCAGAATGTGGATAAAAGAAAGACTTGATGTGTTACATACCTGAGGTGGGCATTTTAAAGGCAGGTGTTGCCTTCGTCACGGCGGCTGTTGGGGGGGGGGGGGGGGTGAGTGCACGGTAACCTTGCCAGCGGGGGCTCTATGGTGCAGATAACCCCTAAAGCCTTCGGGTGGGGAGCGAGTGGGCAGGGCTCATTTGTGCGTGATTCCGAGCCCAGTATCACTGAACAACAACTAGGCCAACGGGCGTCCGGCTTGGTGGGTGTGCGGGCCATGGTTGGGGTGCCAATGGCCTTTACCCGGGGGGAGAGCACGCTGGCAGAGGTAGCCCTCACCAAGGTTTATTATTATTTGTGTAAATAAAGCCGTGGCCCTTGAACCTCCGGACCTTTGTTGTGTGTTTATTTATGTGTTAGGGGGGGATCCGAGGGGAGCTTCCTCGCAGGCTCCGAGGTCATGTGCAAAGAGCAATTGAAGACCCCTGCAGCGGTAATCACTGCTCAATCCCACCCACCTACAGCATATGCTGGTTCTCTTCAATGTTGTTTCGGAAGAGACTTGTGACGTTCGGAAAACTCAAGTACAAATGACATCTATAACAAATCTCATGTCGGTTTATTAAAACGTATGGACCTTAAAAGAGAATCCAGCCAACTCCAGGAATAGCGCAGACACTGACACAGGGAGCCCTTTAACTAACATCTCCTGGCTAAAACGTGGGACAAGCACAGTTCATAAAACATATACGAAAAGGAATTTCATTGAATGTGATTGCTGAATTATATATTAATGTCCAAGGGGCCTATTCAGGTAGCTTCGATAAGTGACAACGTTTGTTAAGTGCACGTCATGCGCGTTTTAGCACGTGTAGCTATTCAGAAAGCTGCAACAACATGGCAAAATCTCCTGGAAACGGCGTTTTAACAAGCGTTAGAACTCTGGCTCTGACTGACACGGGTGACAGGAGTCCAGCGGGGAACCGGACTGTCCTGTATGTGGACAGTCTGTCCAGTAAAAAATGAGAGGTAATAGTGGATGTGTATACCGGTATTACAGTACCTCTCTGGGTGTGTATGTGTATACCGGTATTACCTCTCTGGGCGTGTATGCGTATACTGGTATTACCTCTCTGGGTGTGTATGTGTATACCGGTATTACCTCTCTGGGCGTGTATGTGTATACCGGTATTACCTCTCTGGGTGTATATGTGTTTACCGGTATTACCTCTCTGGGCGTGTATGTGTATACCGGTATTACTTCTCTGGGCGTGTATGTGTATACTGGTATTACCTCTGGGCGTGTATGTGTATACCGGTATTACCTCTCTGGACGTGTATGTGTATACCGGTATTACCTCTCTGGGCGGGTATGTGTATACCGGTATTACCTCTCTGGGCGTGTATGTGTATACCGGTATTACCTCTCTGGGCGTGTATGTGTATACCGGTATTAGCTCTCTGGACGTGTATGTGTATACCGGTATTACCTCTCTGGGCGTGTATGTGTATATCGGTATTACCTCTCTGGGCGTGTATGTGTATACCGGTATTGCCTCTCTGGGCGTGTATGTGTATACCGATATTACCTCTCTAGGCGTGTATGTGTATACCGGTATTACCTCTCTGGGCGTGTATGTGTATACTGGTATTACCTCTCTGGGCGTGTATGTGTATACCGGTATTACCTCTCTGGGCGTGTATGTGTATACCGGTATTATCTATCTGGATGTTTATGTGTATACTGGTATTACCTCTCTGGGCGTGTATGTGTATACCGGTATTACCTCTCTGGACGTGTATGTGTATACCGGTATTAACTCTCTGGACGTGTATGTGTATACCGGTATTACCTCTCTGGGCGTGTATGTGTATACCGGTATTACCTCTCTGGGCGTGTATGTGTATACCGGTATTACCTCTCTGGGTGTGTATGTGTTTACCGGTATTAACTCTCTGGGTGTGTATGTGTATACCGGTATTACCTCTCTGGGCGTGTATGTGTATACCGGTATTGCCTCTCTGGGCGTGTATGTGTATACCGGTATTACCTCTCTGGGCGTGTATGTGTATACCGGTATTACCTCTCTGGGCGTGTATGTGTATACCGGTATTACCTCTCTGGGCGTGTATGTATATACCGGTATTACCTCTGTGGGCGCGTATGTGTATACCGGTATTACCTCTCTGGGCGTGTATGTGTATACCGGTATTACCTCTCTGGGCGCGTATGTGTATACCGGTATTACAGTACCTCTCTGGACGTGTATGTGTGTATATTACCTCTCTGGACATACTGACCTGACTGGCTTGGGGGGCCGCGGGATTTCTCTGAGCAGGGAGAAAGCACGGCTGTTCCAAGGGGGCTGGGCAGCTTCCCCCATCCTGATTGGCTGCATTACGCAGCAGCAGCCAATGAGGAGGTGTCAGGAGCCTGGGCTTGGGACCAAGGAGAGAAGGAACAACATAGACTCACGTTGCAACTTTCACCATTGTGTCCAGTATTTTTGGAGAAGCCTCCTGGCAGTCCTAGCCGTGCGGTAGCTCAAAAAATGCCCAAACGCGCATGTTTTGCCAGCAACTGCTTTTCAGGTAGCTTTGTTATTCACATCGCATCTTAAATCCGCATATTTTGTTTCCACCACCTAAAGGGTGTGAGATCGGGTTCACAATGTGCATATGAAGGAGTATATTTATTTTTACTACATAGAATTGAAGCTGGGGGTCTCCGGAGCTGACCCGCATTCATTTCATCTCCGGAGACCCCCTGCTTCAGTACTATACTTATAAAATGTAAATAAAAGCTGTGCGGGGGAGGTGTGCGGGGAAAGTGTGCGGGGAAAGTGTGCGGGGGAAGTGTGCATGTTAGTGTGCATGTTAGTGTGCATGTTAGTGTGCATGTTAGTGTGCATATTAGTGTGCATGTTAGTGTGCATGTTAGTGTGCATGTTAGGGTGCATGTTAGTGTGCATGTTAGTGTGCATGTTAGTGTGATGAGAGGTGTGATGAGAGGTGTGGGGGGAGGAGTGCGGGGGAGGAGTGCAGGGGAGGAGTGCGGGGGAGGAGTGTGGCCGTTTCGCTGCTAAGGTAAGTGCCTTACCCTAAAACCCCCTACCCTAAGTTTGTACCTTAAAACTCCCTACCCTAAGCCCTTAACCTAAAACCCCATACCCATAAACCCCTTAAATTGACCCCCTACCCTATACAGTAATACAACTTACCTTAGAAGCGATCAGCGGCCAAATGTCTCCTCCCGAATGCTGATATGGATATTTAAATAAAAATACCACATGTGAAAACAGTCACATGTCTCAGACAAGTCTGCGACCCTGCCATTCCCCATTATCTCTTAGCACTGCCGCCAGGGATTCTGGGTAATGACATGCACACGGCGTAACTTTTTGCTGCATGTCCAAAGTACATTTGCAACTTGTGGTTTTGCAGTGTTGTAACCTGGGGAGGTTTTAGTAGATAATCCCAACGTTTTTCGACGTTACCCGGCAATCCTGCTGACAAACATTACGCATTATCTGTGGAGAGAAAAGTTCATGGTGATGACATCGATTTTACAGAAGGTTTTGCGCATTTATTGTATCCCAGCAGACAAGCACATTTTGTGATTTTTATTGCGTCTTCCTAAAGACCAAATGTGATTAAAGTGAAGTAAATTTGCTGTCTCCGACACCTTTGTTTTTTTGTGAAGTTTGTAAAAAAAAACTTTGACATTTTTCTTTTGACTGGTCACAAACGAACATGCCAAGTTTTTAACTGCAGATGCACCCGGCACAATAATAAACGTTATTTTATACAGCGTTTTTCTCCCAATGGGGCTCAAAGTGCTTCACTATTACAGTATAGTGCGCTGTTAAAGGAACATAATCATTTTAGTTTTTTTACAGACACAGCCCCTGCCCCGTGGAGCTTACAATCTATGTTTTTGGTGCCTGAGGCACAGGGAGATAAAGTGACTTGCCCAAGGTCACAAGGAGCCGACACCAGGAATTGAATAAACACCCATAACTCAAACTCAGTGTCACTATTTACAGTCAGTGTCTTTCCTCACTGAGCCACTTCTTCTACCAGAACTCCACGTTTATTTATTTACAATACATTCATATTATTATTAGCAGGGTTCGCAATCAAGCACCCAACATTTTTGGTAAATATTATGAATTTGCTGCAATTGTACAAAAGAAGAACGTTCTCTTAGGACAATGTGAAAATGTACAAACGCTTCCCTAACAGAAGTTAACAAATGAATCCATGACAACGGCGAAAGTGCGTAGTGATTTACCTTGAATCCCAGGGAAGGCAAAGCGCGCTTAATGAAGTAACCCTGTGGGGTGCGGGAACAATTTCACATTTAAAAATAACCTTTTGGACTCACATGCTGAATATTCAGGAAACATTAGTGCATTGTTATATGATACTGTGAACACTTACGCCCAGATCCACTAATCTCCCTTATTGACTTAATGAGGTGTTACTTACGTTAATGCATCATTAAGTGCTAACGGGGATCTGCAAAGCTCGCTAACGATGCGCTCCAGCGGTAACGAGCTCTCGCATTACTATAGCGGACGTTAGTGCTAATGAGATGCAGAAGGGGCGTTCCCTGTAACAGCGCAGATCCCTGCGGTAACGGCGCTCAGTGGATTTAACGCAATGTTAGTTAGGTTAGCGCTAAAGGTGGCGTTGCTCACACCCGCACCCTGAGACAGGTCTGTTACAGGGTCAGGATAAGTGTGAGATCACAGGCAGGTATGGTATAACTATCATATTGTTATTTGCAGGTTCTTTTCCTCTCCTGTCCTCTTTACTTTAATGAATCACCTATTCAGGGTCTGCGTGGGAGTAACGCCACCTTTGGGTGAGACAGACTTAACGCCATGTTATGTGATGCTAACGCACGGCAGTGCTAACTTCCCGTGGCGTTACGCTTATGCTAATGAGATCACTAACGGACATTGTCTTTACATATAATTAGCGGCGTGGATTAGTGTTAACCTTGGGGAACAGCACGCCCATTATGGATTGTGATAATATGATTAGATGAGCCCGGACTTAGTGGAGATCTGAGGGTATCTGGGCATTAAAGCAGTAACAAGGAATTAGCAGTGGGGTGGAGGGTGTGGAGGGGGGGGGGGGGGGTTATGTGAAGGTCATGGGGATGACTAATTAAATTGCACAAGGTGGTATTATCCTCTACAATACATGCATGTACCTCATTTGATTCATAAGTTAACCCCCTCTGATCAACAAACAGCCCCCTCCCAGAATTGTTCTTGCTTTAATCTGGCATGTTAGGGGTTAGTGTGATAATCTTAAATAGTCTGTCCACTTTCTAAATCAATGAGGCAGTTTTATTGGGGGGGGGAGACACTGCCTGCTTAGGAACATAAGATAGTAACCAGCATGTGCAAAGCTCGGGCAGGGGGTACAAGGGCATTTAAAGTGGGCACATTGCTAGGGGAACATTTATAAGGGGGAATAAGAGTGGTACAGGAGATTGGAAGGAGATTGACCCCTGTATTCCTCATTCAACAATTTGACATAGACTTGGAAACTCGACTGGCCGCCCCGTAACCCTGTATTTCAACTATACTAACGCAAGGGTTTTTTGTTCTCTAAATCTCTGATAATTAACCTGCTTCTTAACCCCAATTCCGTTCTTCATTTTGGCCTCGTGCAAATGTTACCCTCTCCCTCTACAAACGTCCCCCTCCTGGCCCACACCCAATGTTGTCATACACCCTGGGCTACTCATAAGCCTGGTGGAGACGGGAGACGCGGGCCCAGGTGAGCAGGAGAGTGAGGGGAACGCTTCGGATCCCAGCTGTCTGCGCATGACATTTGATCAAAAGGCTTACCTTGATTTGACACCATGTGAGTGTGTTTTACCATATATCTACTATAGATAAAGCTATCAGTCTACACTATCTCAGGTCTCCTTACCTTATTCCACGAAGGTCCTTACACCTGTGGATACATTGGGTGCAGCCCACAAAGACACAGAATCGCCACTGATTAGAATATGCACTAAAGATTGGGAAATCTGGGAGTTGCATTTTGGAGAAACAAGCTCCTAAAATCGTCTTAGACATATTGCACTATTGATTGTTTTCTTTTCACATATACCTGCGCTCCCCAAAAAACCTGGACTTCAGACAAACACAAGGGGCTCTGTGCAGTAAGCGTTGATAAGGGTTTTTTCGCCATTTTACTGCCAAAATTGGGTTTGAGATGCAGTAAGCGCCGATAAGTGCTTGATTTCGGCAGGTTTCGTAGCCGATAATTTTGTTATGGCCAGTCTGCTGCCGATAAGCCTGTTTTCGGCACTTATCGCCACTTTTTTAATTCGGCTGTATTCAAGTAGCAAAATCAGCTTATCGGGGCTGATCGGCACTAAGAAATTGAGATGTTATGGCCAATTTCTCCCGCCAACTAAAGTTGGCAGGTTGGAGGGGAGAACGATCGCTAAGGCTGCCGGAACGGCACTTAGAAAAAAAAAATCTTCTGCACATCAATGGAGTCAATGGAGCGGGGACGTATAACAGTATAGTACTGTTTACGTTTCATTGCTCACAATACAAATGTGATTAGCATTACAGTGTGGGGGGCATTCACTGCATTGTGTCACACCTGACATTTATTATTTGATTTACATTGTACTTTTATATGTTTTCATCATTTGCGTGTCACATTACTCATCATGTGATGATGTGTCAAGGGAAAATCCTATACTCAACTCTTAAAGGAGAACCTCACATCATATGACACATTTTACTGAACTGAGCGACAATTATTTATATGATGTTACACATGTCACACATCTAACACATCCACCGTATATTCATGTTGCTTTACATTACACAATGCTTGTAATGTGTAACGCATCTTTAAACGTTCATGTACATCTTTCTTCTCATGTTTACATGTACTTTGGGTCCTCCCTTTTTTCATGACGTCAGTTATTGGACAGTCAATCACATTGCATGTTTATATTGTAAACGTTGCATTACAAGCACTTCAAGCTAACTTATACACACATCTACACTAGTTAATCATTGTGACACCTTTCAAACTGGTTCTATAGCAACTATCCTCATTACATAAATGTATGCATATGCACACGAGAATTCATTGTTGTGAACATGTGACAATAACATGGCTAATTAGACATGTTACAGCAAACTTTTTCCACGTCAATCTCAGGCTTTTTGTCTAATTACATGACTGACTGTTGCGTTCAGAAGTGTTACATGCATTGCACATTACACTAATAATTTTCAAACAATGTTTGTACAAAGCTTCATGTTACATCATTGTCAAATATCATGATTCCCTGCTGAATACACAGAACAAATACTTCTTATATCAAATGGAGACAGCTTGGGAGCCAAGTACTTTAATATGTTAATGTAACACCTTGCATTTTACTATGTCACCTGACATCATCACATAGCTATTTAAAGGACGCGCATTACCTGCTCATTCACAGCTACTCATTTCAAAATGTTGCGATTGTTTAGGAGACGTCGGAACATTCTTTTGCATGAGTGGCTTGCTGATCAAGAGAATGACATAGGGCAAGGGAGGGACAGAGCCAGGGACAGTGACAGGCACGCGGATACGACAGGGACAGGGACAGGGCGAGGGACAGGTAGAGGGATAGATCAGAGGAGAAGACAGAGGAGACAAGTTGTGCCTCGTCCGCGTGTGTACAGGGAGAGAACCCTGTTAGATGGGATGAGTGAGGAGGAGATAGTAAGTCGCTATCGTTTGAGTTCAGCAGCAATCTTATCTCTTTATCAGGAGATAAGGGGAGATTTAGATTTTTTGACAGCCAGAGGTCGTGCAGTCCCTGGGATTGTTAAAATGCTGTGCTCATTACATTATCTTGCTTCCGCGTCATTCCAGACAACAGTGGGCATAGTGGGCGGGGTCTCGCAATCTACATTCTCGCGGGCCTTTACCCAGTTTCTCTATGCACTCAATAGACGCGCTAGGAATTATATTCATTTTCCTACAGAGGCGACAGAGTGGCTGGAAGTCAGGAATGGCTTTTATAGCATAGCAGGGATACCATGTGTGCTGGGTGCAATCGATTGCACCCATGTTGCTTTGATTGCACCTAGTCAGAGTGAGCATGTTTACCGCAACCGTAAGCACTACTATTCACTGAATGTCCAGGTGGTATGTGATGCCACGATGAGGATAATGCATGTGGTACCCAAATTCCCTGGTTCCAGTCACGATTCCTCTATCCTGAGGAACTCTTCAGTCTTCCATGCTTTCGAAGAAGGACATTTTGGACATGGTTGGCTGCTGGGTGAGTACATATTTGGATGTTGTAACACCAAACACATTTTTGTTTAGGAATCATTTCATTGTAGAATCTTATCACTAATGTAAGCTTATGTGTGCTCCATTGATTATAGGTGACTCAGGATACGGGATTAGGCCCTGGCTCTTGACTCCGGTGCTAAACCCTCAAACTGAAGCAGAGGAGAGGTACAATGCAGCCCATATATCTACGCGATCTGTTATAGAGAGGACATTTGGCCTACTCAAGACCAGATTTAGGTGTCTCGACAGAACTGGTGGGGCTCTTCTATACAAGCCTCAAAAAGTGTCTGATATTATCATTGCCTGTTGCATTTTGCACAATGTGGCACTCACACATAATGTACAATCAGACCTAGCTGAGGCTTTGGTAGAGGAGCATCCCACCCATGTAGCTGCTGAAAATGAACAAACAGCCAGTGGTGGCCAGACACGCCAGAATCTCATAAATTCCTTTTTTTCTTGTAAGTAAAAACATATATTTTCATAGTACTACTTTTATATATTAATTATGTAATATTAACACTAATTTTTTTTTACATAACCTTCTGTTAGGACACAGATGAATATGGGTTGCACACCTTTCTCTTCTCTGCTGTGTGCACAAAGGCATGTGGCACCGGTTTGTTATTGTTGCACAGGTTATATAATCCTTCTTCGATTGTAAATTAGTTGTGTGTATGTGAATACAACTGGTGTAACAAATGAGTAATTGCTTAGCATTGTGTTGGTGATGATGCTAACACAATACACATAGTATGGCCATAGTCATTCATTCTTGCAGTATGCTTACATACAATGTTATTGTTACAGTGTAACATGCGCATCCATATGATGTGTACACCAGGCTGCTTTTCATTTGTTATGTGATAAAATATACATGGTGTTTCACATTTAACACCAAATACACACTTTGCTGTGTTGCTTACTTTAGTGAAGATGTCATGTACATGTTTGAAATTTATATATTATTCCATTGTATTATAGGTATATCTCCTCTATGACTGATCATGGTATGTATATGAACTGACATCTGTCATAAGATGTGCCTAACTCAATAGACATTTAATTATACGATGTTAAAACCCAACATATTGCTACACGTTAAATTTTACATACATGTAGTTTCTGAATCATGTACATGCGTTTACCTACTATTGAGGTTTCATGAGCATTGTAATAGAAAATGATTAGTGCCATTACATCACATTTAATGTCTGTTCCCTTAAAAATTCCATTAATCTAATATAGAGGTGGGTGGAGAGAAGGGGATAAATGCTGATAGTTTTATCCTTATGGGAGATGATTAATCACGGATGCAATTGACTGATCATAACAGTCCATGCATGAATGCCTGTAATCACACCAATGCTTTGTACATCTTATATGTTGCAATGTATGTTATTAGTAATGCTGTACATTATTAGTAAAGATTACTTTAGCATTCTCACATGTGTATGTATAAGTCACACATCTGTGTTGATGTGACCTACATGTAACAAGTGTCAAACTGTTAACATAAACCCAGTAGTGTCTCAAATTTTAGTGTAATTTTGCATTATTAATTTCAGCCAATGAAAATGTTGTTAATATAGTTGTCATGTAATTCATGTCACTTCCTCATTATTATGATGATCATTTACAAGTAGTCTCAACATATGAACATCAATCACGTCAAATGATAACATTAGCTTTATTATGGTAGCTTATATCATCATATTCACTTTACTATGTATGTGTTGAACGTTTAATAAACACAGAAAACTACAGTTAGTTTGCTACAAGAAATATACACAAACGTATTTGTTTACATGATGTTGACCTAATATTCATAACTGCATGCATTGTAGTTGACCACTACATCTTGCCAATAACATTCTTTGCAGCAGTCCCAAACCATTTTAACAACATTCCCATGTTACAAGAGAATTTTTACATTAAATGGCTAGTTGGTTGTAAGTCTCCTTTACATAGTTTCTACATTTATACGTTCCATTACACAATATACTACACAAATGTTTGTTCAGAGTGGGAATGGTTGTTATATATAAAACAGACCATGCCATATAATGTTAGTACTAAATAAAGAACACACATTAAATTTTCTAACTGCACTGTTTAGCAACATCATTATGTTAATTATGTGCTTATGCAATATAGGCATAATTGGATCACATTTTGTATTGTTATTTAATATGCGCGGCAAGCAATATCTAAATAGTTCCATATGTAGTATATTGTCGGTCGCTCCTCCTCACAATCATCTCATATAACGTTAGACTCTTCTGAAATGATACATTGATCCCATTGAATCTTCACCGACATCTCTGAAAAACATATGGTCAAAGATGGCACCTTAATATATGTGTAGCCGTGACAACGCGTTACACATCTCTATATGATTGTGTATATCCACTCGTTAATCACTTATATGTTAGAACTACAAGGTTACAAGTAAACATCATTATTGATCATTTTGTTAATTGTGTTGCACGCATAACTATGTATATGAACTGTCCATTGGCTGTATACATAAAAATGTGCGCGCACATCTTACTGTGCGCACGCACTTCACGATTGGGTCGACTAAGTGTTAGCGCATGCGCAAAACAATGCGTACGTTGTGCGTTCAATACATGTTGTAAATACCATTAACCATATAATATTTATTTCAAATCCAATGAAGGCGAAACTACATTCGTTATAAACACGTACTTCTATAATCTTTTTAAACAGACGTGTGTGGACGGAAACAACGGCCGATCACACAATGCACGAATCCAATACGTGTGACGTCATGTTAAGGCAGCGTGAAGTGCACGCAAACACTCCTCCCACAGAATTAACATTGGCCTTACGCACACTGCACGCCCACAAACACAGACGCGCACGCATGACACAGTGCAGTGACCGTAACTATAACAAACCGACACAGCCAATAGGCTTTGACGCGCGCACGTTGGTTGGGGGCGGGCCTTACATCCGTAATCCTTTTTAAGGACGCCTTGGCACATGACAAGGGTCCCATTTCATATGTGGCCGACCCGGTTTTTTTTTTATAGATGTTGCATGATAAAGAAACAGGTGTGTGTTACAGTTATGGTAACATGTTGCTATTATATGTTTTAAGAGATAGGAAAGTAGGAATATGTATTGCGTGACCAATGTGTACTAATGTTTCTGGTTCTAGTATATTGTAATAGGAAACAATGTGTTTGTGACCGCTACATGTTATGCAGTCTGCAATGTAACGCTGTATCCACGCATTTAAAGTAAAAATGGTGGATAGACAAAAGTTTACATTTTTAACGGTGAGTCAACGCATAACGATTGTTATATTTACCATTCTTCTAGAAGTAACACTTCGTCTGGCTGCAACTGCTCGCTCCAGAAAGACAATGCATTTGCATCCATGCTTGAGCCAACCGCTGAATCCTGTATGACACACATCTCCATGAGGCGCTCATAGGAATCGCCACTGCCTTCTTCAAACAATTGGTCCGGAGGTACGTTCATTTCTTCGTGTAGCCATTCGAATGTGTTTGCAGCAGAAAGGCTTTGTAAAACATCATAGCAGTTATGTTCTTGTAGCATGTGTGTTTCAGGAATGGAGGGTGCAGATATTGCAGCAGGTATCGATTCACACGGAACAGTAGTAGCGGATCCATTGCTATTATTAGGAATAAATATGCTATTTATCAGAAGATATGTGCCATGTTCCATGGTGATTTTAAATTGCGGTGCAATCTGCCAAAATCCATACCTTTCATGTAGGTTATCCTGCACACGTTCAAAACATTCATTTGTTGATAAAGTGAATCTTATCGAGGATTTAAAATTTCCCGACCGGCCAGGGCCTTGGTAATAAGGATATTTAGTTCGTATCAAATCATAGATCTGGCCCACGTTGGCTTTGTTTTCTTGAGTTGATATGATCGCCTCCCCAATCATTACTTTATACGCTTTGTGTGGATGCATGTTGAGAATTAGATCCTCAGCCATTGCAGCGTCTCAAATAATGTGAGTGGAGTTGCACGTTCTCTCTTGAGAATGTGAAACGAGGTAAATGTTATCTGTTTCGTGGCTTTCTACTCAAGGCCAAAATAAAAGTTACATGTTTCACTCCTTTTTGCAAACACCAATTCCATTGTGTAGAAATAATTGGCAGACATTTGTGGTTTCTGATAGCCATTTCACTGTGAAAGTCAAATTAAGGTTTTTTTATCTACATTCTCAAAACAAGTGTCTGATTTTCATTAAATAACAATGTGGGTGAGTACAAAAACAGTGTTGGCATTATGAAAATAGTGCTTACACAGACATATAATGAGATATACACACAGCTGCTAATGTTTTTTTGTGAATGCTTTTTTCCTACATTTCCCTGTGTATCTTTCTGTCTGGTTAACTCCCTGTTTGTGTCACAGATTTTAACTATGTGTGTATATGTAGATATATATATATATATATATATATATATATATATATATATATACAGTGCTCGACAAATAATGATAACCTGTCGCCCGTTGCGAGTGGATTTAGGCAGCTGGCGACCCGTGCTGCAGCACGGGGAATCCCCCTGCTCGTGCCAATTTTTTTTTTTTTTTTAAAATAAATAAATAAATAATCCCCCTCCCTGATTGGGTTAAAAAAAAAGTTAAAAAAAATGGCGGCAAATCCTGTGGTCCCGGCGCGCGTGCACAGGGCAAGCAGAGTGTCCTGCCATTTGCGCTGCCTGTTCCCCCCAGCAACCCAGAATCCCCCGCATCCCTCCCCCCCCAATCCCCACGTGGGACGGAGGGGGAAGCCCAAACCAAGCCCCGCGTTCAACCCAGCCCCCCCCCTCCGCTCCCCATGTGGGACGGAGGGGGAAGCCCAAAACAAGCGCCGCGCGCGATCCAGCCCCCACACCCTCCCCCCTCCGCTCCCCACGTGGGACGGAGGGGGAAGCCCAAAACAAGCGCGCGATCCAGCCCCCCCGCACCCTCCGCTCCCCACGTGGGATGGAGGGGGAAGTGCCAACCCAGCTTCCCCCGTGCGCGCCTCCTGCGCCAGTCCGCCTCCTGCCCATGATCTCCCCCAAATCACCTGCCCCCGATCCTCGCATGCTGCCCGGGGGTGTCCGGGGAGCGTGCTGCGGCGTCGGCCGCTTCTGGGGGGGGGGGGACCTGGGGGGACCTGCTGCTGCTGCTGAGGCCCACGCTGCGCTGTGTGCCCCATGTCTTGGAGAGGGCCCACTGCCGTGCGGAGACCCCACTGCTGCCACGTGTGACCCGGTGAGTGTGTGAGTGACAGACTGAGTGTCTGTGAGTGTGTGAGTGTGCCTGTGTGTCTGTGAGTGTGCCTGTGTGTCTGTGAGTGTGC
>NW_027454354.1:0-25000 GCF_040206685.1 Ascaphus truei
TGTGTGTGTATGTCTCCATGTGTGTGTGTACGTGTACATGTGTGTGAGTATACGTGTACATGTGTGTGTGTCTACGTGTACATGTGTGTGTGTGTGTACGTGTACATGTGTGTGTGTGTGTGTGTGTGTACGTGTCTACGTGTACATGTGTGTGTGTGTGTGTGTCTACGTGTACATGTGTGTGTGTCTACGTGTACGTGTGTGTGTGTCTACGTGCGTGTGTGTGTACGTGTGTGTGTGTGTGTGTACGTGTGTGTCTACGTGTGTGTATGTGTGTGTGTTTGTGTCTACGTGTGTGTGTTTGTGTATACGTGTGTGTGTGTATACGTGTGTGTGTGTGTGTATACGTGTGTGTGTGTATACGTGTGTGTGTGTGTGTGTGTGTGTGTGTCTACGTGTGTGTGTGTGTGTCTGTGTCCCTGTGTGTCCTTTGGCCCGTGACTCGCCTCAGGGAAGGGGGGGGGGGGGTGGGGGGAAGGGGGGGGGTGGGGGGGAGGTGGTGGGAAGGAGGGGGGTGGGGGGGAAGGGGAGGTGGGGGGAGGTGGTGGAAGGGGAGGGGGTGGGGGGGAGGTGGTGGGAAGGGGGGGTGGGGAGTGGGGAAGGGGGGTGGGGGAGGTGGGAAGGGGGTGGAGGTGGTGAGGAGGTGGTGGGAGGTTGTAAGGGGGAGTGAAGGGAAGGTGAAGGGGGGTGAAGGTGGGGGTGGAGGGGAGGTGAAGGGTGGGGGTGGAGGGGAGGTGAAGGGGGGGGTGGAGGGGAGGTGAAGGGGGGGGTGAGGGAGGTGAAGGGGAGGTGAAGGGGGGGTGGAGGGGAGGTGAAGGGGGGGTGGAAGGGAGGTGAGGGGGGGGGAGTGGAGGGGAGGTGAAGGGGGGGGGGGGGTGGAGGGAAGGTGAAGGGGGGGGTGGAGGGGAGGTGAAGGGGGGGTGGAGGGAGGTGAAGGGGGGGTGGAGGGGAGGTGAAGGGGGGGTGGAGGGGAGGTGAAGGGGGGGTGGGGGGGGTGAAGGGGAGGTGGGGGGTGAAGGGGAGGTGGGGGGTGAAGGGGAGGTGGGGGGGTGAAGGGGAGGTGAAGGGGGGTGGAGGTGAAGGGGGGGTGGAGGGGAGGTGAAGGGGGGGTGGAGGGAGGTGGAAGGGAAGGGAAGTGGAGTGAGGGGTGGGTGAGGGGAGGTGAGGGGTGGGTGAGGGGAGGTGAGGTGAAGGGGGGTGAGGGGAGGTGAAGGGGGGGTGAGGGGAGGTGAAGGCCGCTCCCTCACCCGTCCGGCCGCTCACTCACCCGTCCGGCAGCTCCCTCACCCGTCCGTCCGCTCCCACGTGGATCTGAGGCGGGAGGCAGCTTGTTGTGGCCGCTCCCCCGCTGTGTCCCGGGCGCTCGCTCGCTCCGCTGACTGTAGCGGCGCCGGGGGGGGGGGGGGTGGAGGGGAGGTGATTTGAAGGGGGGTGAGGGGTGGGTGAAGGCCGCTCACTCACCCGTCCGGCCGCTCCCACGTGGAACTGAGGCGGGAGGCAGCTTGTTGTGGCCGCTCCCCCGCTGTGTCCCGGGCACTCGCTCCTCCGCTCACTGTAGCGGCGCCGGGGGGGGGGGGGTGTTTGAAAGCGCGGGAGACACGGGGAGAGGAGGACGTGCGCGCGGATGTGGAGGCTGATTTCGGGAGGAAGAGGCGGAGGCGGAGGCGGGTATGTGAGCCCCCCCCGGGTTATACAATGCTGCTAATGTACACCCCCCCCCTACTGTGTGTGTGTGTGTGTGTCCCTGTGTGTGTGTGTGTGTGTCCCTGTGTGTGTGTGTGTGTGTGTGTGTGTGTGTGTGTGTGTGTCCCTGTGTGTGTGTTTGTGTCCCTGTGTGTGTGTTTGTGTCCCTGTGTGTCCTTTGGGCCGTCACTCCGCCTCAGGCCAATGAGAGGTGTGCGGGGGCGGCCCAAGGGACCAATGAGATTTCCCCTAGGGACACCGGACATCCAGCAGGCAGGCAGGCTGGCATGCATGCATGCAGGCAGGCATACAGTGCTTTCACTAATATAGTATAAGATATATATATATATATATATATATATATATATATATATATATATAAAGAATATAGGACAGCACCTAGTTTAAACCTTAGATTAATTCTATTTAGCATTTGACCACACTTGTGGTATAACCCAGAGGTGCGCAAAGTGGGGGGGTGGGAGATTTTTTTGACGGGACGCGGGCGGTTGCAGAGGCCCCGCGCACGTCCCTGAGGCATTAAAATTAAATGTTGGGATATCGCGTGAGGCCTCTGCAATGCTATTACTTACCTTGACTCTGCCGGCGTCACTCTGTCCATGGCAATGCGGTGTCAAATGACGCTGCAGGTCACGTGATGCCGCATCAAGGTAAGGTGGGGGGAGGGTGTTTAATAATAAACACTATGAATGGACCATACTGGAGACCGCATGGACAGGGGAGCAGATATTCTATATGTGCAGACAAACAGTCTATATGTCCTACCACTGGATATGACACCCCATTGGAGTGGGAGGTAACCGTATCCCCTTTCTTACGATGTTTACACGTAAGGCACCGTGTTCTCCCACAGGGGAATTACCATTTGGGGAAGGTCCATTCATTAAACTCCCTTGTTTTCTGTTCTTAACCTGCGAGGTGCTTTCATAGTTTGATACTTCTCGCTTTTTGAAATACAATTGGTATCTTAGGTGGTAGTTTATATCGAATGATAGGATCATGTAGTATAATCCCGCAGTGTTTATTAAGGATTTCTTTCATGCTGAATGCTGTATTATTTATTGGGTGATGGATATGGGAACACCTGTAGTTGTTGTTGATAATATAATTTTCCGCTCACCTGTTTTTAGTCTCATATTTCTTTCTTGATTTTTCCAAAGAGTTTTTCGCTCCGTCCGTTTTGCTGCTCTAATGCCCTTTGAATGATTTTGATATCATAACCTCTCTCTACAAATCTGCTTACCAGGGTTTGTTCCTGTATATACACACACGTGTGTATACAGTATATATTTACACAAGAAAAAAATCATGTGTGTGCTGTACACGCGCATTTTAAGTGAAACTTCTTTGTCTTTTGTCACAGAAATTGTATTTGTGATGGTGATGTTTTTAATTAAAAATCAAAACACAATTTCAGTTCCAACACAAAGAAGTTTGACCACGTGTTTTAGCTATTTGCACGTCTATATTTATAGTAACGGAATTCCTTGTGTCTGTATGTATCAGTCAGCGTGTGTCAGTCAGTGTGTGTGTGCGTGTCTCTCTGAGTGTGGTGTACATGTCCCTCTATGTGTCGTGTTCTGCCCCCCCACACCTCCCACCCCTCTCTCTTCTGACTCCCCCTACCCCGGCAGAGCTGCGGACATGGGGGACTCTGTCTAAGTCTCCTCCCTCATCCCCCAACCCGCCCCCACCGGTGGAACTGCGTGCTGTGTATCCTGCTGCAGCCAGCCCCCCGCGGAAGTACGGGGACATGTGGGGGGGAGGGTGCTCGGCAGCTCACTGGGGGGGATAGGAACATAACTCGGGGGGCGATGTTTGGCGCATCACTGGGGTGTGTGTGTGTCAGTCAGTGTATGTGTGTGTGTCAGTCAGTGTATGTGTGTGTGTCTGTGTCAGTCAGTGTATGATGTGTATGTCTTTCTGTCTGGTGTCCTGCCTCCCCTTTCCTGACCCCCCCACCGGAGCTGCGGACACAGGGGGCTCTGTCTGAGTTTCCTGAGCAGCAGCCCCACCCCCCTCCGGAGGTACACGAACGGAGCAGCCCCCATTCTCTACCCCCGGCGGAGCTGCGGACATGGCTGTGTGTCCTGCTGCAGCCAGGCCCCTGGTGGAGGTACAGGGCACTGAAGGGCACGCTCAGCGCTCCTCCTCCCCCTGGCAGTGGTGCGTGGGACGTGGGACGCGGCACGCTCAACCCACTCCCTCCGTTACCGGAGCAGTTAGAGGCGACAGGGCACGGTAATGTGTGCGCGCGGCATATGGGAATAGCGCCAGACAGTTATGCGGCTGTTAGGAGCGGCGGCGATATGTGACTTTTATATTAGCAGGGCGGGTGGGAGCATGTCAGTGTTGGGGTCGGGCTGAGCCAGAACACAGCCCGGCCTCAACTGCCAGCACTTACACGTCACATCGTTTCATTTTCTGTCTCCACAATGCATTTTTGTCCCATTACAAATGAGGTGCCACAAAAGAAGTTTCACCTCAAAAATAGCAGCGCAAATAAAAGTGTGTGAGAATATAAGGTAACAGAAAAAGGTAAGGATCGAATATCCAGCCGCTCCATTGTTATGCCATTGTTATGGACCGGCTGGATATTCGATCCTTACCTTTTTCTGTTACTGTTTGAGAGGATCTGTTTCACCACCGGATGCCTAAAGGAGACGCCTCTGGCAGCTGGAAGGAGGGGGATCAAGGCGGTGTTTCATTGTGAGTAGAGGATACTCCACACCGGGCATAGCCGGGGCAAGGGGGACTTAGTGATTGCATATCACAACTATTTGTCCCCACTGTGTTCCCCTCTTGTTACCCCCAGTAATCCACTAACATTCTGTTACTGCATAGCCCTTTAATCCTTATTTCCCGGTGTCAACTCCTTTTATTATATTATTTATCATTGCTATAAAGGCACTTTTGCTAGACCTCCTGGAGCTTGTACACGGTTTTTTTCTATGTGGAGAATATAAGGTATAATGATTAAAAACAGGTGGAAGTGAAGCAATAAAATGACAATGGATAATTATTTAGTATCATCCAATGGATGAAAAAGTGGATACATTTATTAATGATAATGTGCATAAATAGTGCTAATGATATAAACAAATAACACCAAACAAAACAAACAACACATAAAACATATACAAAACCCCTGTTCAAAATTAAGGTCCAATTAGAAGAACATTCAAGATGAAACAAGAGGAAGGAGTCCAGGCTGCTTTTCAAGATGAACCACATCCAGCGCACGCGCCATAGAATATAAAAGCTTTTAATAAAAAATGAAGGGGGTGAACAAGGGGGGACGGGACAAGCGCACTTACAAGAGTGAGCTATAAAATCAGCATATGTGAATATAATATCACCGCCAACTGTCTTCTGCTCTGTGAAGGCTCGTCCTCCTGTGGTAAGTTCACAGCGTGAGCGGAGGGATCCAATCTGTCTGGTAACCGGAGGTGGCGTGATGCAGACAAAGCAGTCCCAGTAGCTGCCTGCTGGAAATCCTGGGGTCTTGACACACTCACTGAGTCATCTCAGACCAAGGCTGACTCCTGCGTGATGACGTAGTGTCAAAGAGTCCTGACGCATTTCGTCACAGTATGTGACTTTCTCAAAGGATTGTGGGTTTAATATAGCTTGAATAGACCTTGATGACTGGTTGAAAGTCGTAATAAATGTAGGTGTTTTGGAGACTGATGAATTACTGTAGATCTCAAAGAACGACTCCTACTGATAGAATGTAATCGCTTGAGTTTAGATTTAATCAATAAATCATTTCTATCAAGCAATTGAACTCTATTAAAGGACTCAGCAACATGTTTATGTTCATACCCTTCTCAATAAATTTCTTACTTAAAATGTTAGATTGAGAAATAATGTCTTAGTAATAATATTCAGCTAAGTGTCCGTAGATAATTCTAAGTCCAAAAATATAATAGAACTCGGACTGCAAATCGTTAGCATCCAAGGACCCTAAAATGTCGCGAAAAATGACCTCCTCTCCTTCCCAAATAATAATATCATCTATGTAACAGCCACAGTACACGAGGCCCGCCCCAAGCACCGCGTTCTGCCACACAAATAGCTCTTCCCAGAATCCCATATAGAGATTAGCATAGTTTGGGCTGAACCCCGTTCCATAGATCTGTAAATAACATGTGTTGTCAAACAGAAAATAATTGTGTTTTAAAATGAAATCAATTCTAGCAAAAACACTTTTTGTATGGAGGGAAGGGAATTGTCAAAATCTAGCCAGAATGTAATAGCTTTAATCCCCCTGGAATGGTCAATGCAGGTGTAGAGGGACGATACGTCGCATGTAGCCCATAAATATGAGGGCTTCCATTTAACCACTGAGATGGAATCGACGCGGTGCATGGTGTCTCTAATATGGCATTTTAGTTTGGTGACCAAAGGTTGTAAATAATGGTCCACATATTGAGACAACCCACAATCTTTTGAGAAAGTCACATATTGTGACGAAACACGTCAGGACTCTTAGACATTGTCATCACGCAGGAGTCATCCTTCGTCTGAGCTGACTCAGTGTGTGTCCAGACCCCAGGATTTCCAGCAGACAGCTACTGGGACTGCTTTGTCTGCATCATGCCACCTGATGAGAGTGGGGGGGGGAGGGATAGTGGAGTGGGGGGTGAGAGTGGAGTGACGGGGGAGAGTGGAGGGGGAGGAAGGGAGAGTGGAGGGGGGGGAAGGGAGAGTGGAGGGGGGAGGAAGAGTGAAGGGGGGGAAGGGGGTGGAGGGGGGGGATGGGAAAGTGGAGGGGGCGGGAAGGGAGAGTGGAGGGGGGGGAAGGGAGAGTGGAGGGGAAGGGAGAGTGGAGGGGGGGAAGGGAAAGTGGGGGGGAAGGGAGAGTTGAGGTGGGGAGAGTGGAGGGGAAGGGAGAGTGGAGGGGGGGTGCTGTCGGACGGACTTATCTAGAGTGAATGTGTGGCAGACTGGGTTCGTTTCAGGCAATTTCTGGTCAATAGCCGGCATTTAGCGGGGTGAAGAGACTGCAGCCTCCCCATCTACTGCGGGAGTGCTGTAGAAGGTAGGGGAGGAAGTGGAGTGAGTGATTTATCTAATTCCCTGTGTTTAACTGATAGCGCCTCTACCTTCTCCCACATCCTGACCTCCGCCCTGAGCCTGCAGAAATCACACAGATGGATAACAGCCTCCCCCCCGCCCGGGGGGCGCTCTCCTAGCCCGCCTCTTCTGCCTCCTTGTGACAAGAGGAATGCGGCGCTGTGCGGTCTAGGCGCTTTGATGACGTAGTTGACGCGACGCCCTCCCCCAGAAGTGGCAAAGCAGAGAGATGCCGCCGAAAGGAAAGAGCGGCGGGAAGGGAGGGAAAGGTACAGTGAGGAGGGGAGAGGGGTGCGCGCTAACGGGAACCGCAGTGTCACATCTGGCATCCCGACCGTAAACATTGATAGTCAGGATTGTAACCACCGCCCTGTGGATCACACACACACACCTATAGATTGTTTTGTGTTTTTGACCATGTTGTCATCTTTGTGTGTGTATGCATATATGTATATATTTTTTTCTTTTTTTTTCTCCTCACGAGCAATATAGTGCAAAAGAGCGCTACCTTAAGTGTTAATTTAAAAACATATATATATTATAGATAGAAGTGAAGTGGTCATAAAGTGAGACCGAATGTCAGGTGCATGAGGTATGATCATCGAAGCGAGAGGATTAATAAAGTGTGTAATGTTTGTTAGTGTTAATGATTTAATAAATTATATAAATGTTAAAGACAACCGTAAATGGATATGAACAAATAGATATATACTGTATTGGCCTGAATATAGTGCTATGTTTAGGGGTATCAAAAATGTAAAATATATTTATTGTCAATCAGACATAACAAACAAGGAGGTAAAAACCCTTCAACGCGTTTCACACAACAAGGTGCTTTATCAAGGAGTAAGGTACAATACATTGGGGGACCCATTTATACCATATATCACATGTATAATGAATTAGTTGAATTTCGCGCCAAAAACGCATATGTATGACGTCATAAATGCACCCATGTTTACCTCTTTGAAAATACATGTCTGAGGGCATTGCCGTCCCTCGCCAGTCACGCCCCCTAGTGACGTCACTACCAATCCACTTCCTAGCACGGCCAGCTGGAGAGACAGGCACACCTCCTCTTAGAGTAGGGCTAGCTACTTCAAGGAGACATATCGCCAACTTGGAGATGTTACCACCTACTCTGGGCTACCAGGTGATCCCTCGGACTCCTTTCTTGGAGCCTTTCTAGACTTGATCGAACTAGGTAAAACAATTAAAGTTTTGAGTCAAAAAGAGATTAAATATTTGGTGAATCCATGTCCGGTGATCCCTGCATTCCACCATCTCCCAAAAAACATAATACCACCGGCCTCCACCGAGAGACTTGAAATGGACAGATCTCACAGAGCCCTGAGACCAAGAGATTGTGAAGGGAGAGGACCCAGAGATATTATAACTAGGCTGCACTATTTTTCAGTAAAGGAGGAGATTCTCCACAAAACTAGAAATCTCAATACAATCAGATTCCAGGAAACAGATCTTCACTGATATCGCCCCAATAACGCTGGCTAAACGTCATTGATTAAGGGAAATAACAAGCCTTTTGAGAAGCCAAGGGATCAGGTACAGATGGGGGTTCCCGTTCCACCTTCAGACCTCACACAAGGGAAGAGAGGCCCTAACGCCCCTTCCACGGTGCGAAGAGTGGAACAGAGTATCGGCAAATACCAAGAAAGGACAGAAAGAAAGTAGACCCCCTCTGAGGGCAAGGTAAGTACTAGGAAGATCTCAATATCTGGGATAAAACAACATGGCAGATAATGTAATTGCCCTCCCTGGGGAAGAAGAGACAATTAGCAGCAAACAGACAAACTGGGGATCCTGGGAGAGGAAACAACAACCACAGAGTCTCCCTGATACAGCGAGACTCCGTAACACTATTGTTTAGAAGGGAATAGATATGGAGATAATTTGGGATACATTTTGGGACGTATATGTAATTGGCTGCTGTCCCATAGGATGTGTTTAGCTCATTGATTCTGGCGGGATTGCACCTATAATACAGAGACGACCCCAATGATAACCAGTGTTATTCCTCCCTATGATACAGATCCTGTTCCTTGTCATCCCCAGGACAGGACGGCCAGTACTGCAGGAAGCCTCATGTCGTCACACAGAAGGTACGCCTGCAATGTGACTGCAAGGGGAGGGAGTCATTGTCAGAAGAGATTGTACGCTCTTTGGGTTAGAGTTTTTCTGCAGGCCCCCAGGATTATAATCTCAAAGTAGATTGTACACTAATTTTATTAAAGTATTATAGATTTTTCCTGTCCTTCAGTAGTCTTTGGGATGACAACTCAGTAGATTTTAAGTTCTTGGGCTCAGAGTATTATGGCTTCCCCCTGTACTCCTGCAGGCCCAGGATTCCTTGCACAAGTCCCTATTCCCCTCACACCACTGGAACAGGGCAGGTAGTACTGCAGGAAGCTGAGCCTCATATAGGACCAGGTGAGTATCCGGAGAGGGAGGTCATTCACTTTTGGACTTATCCTTCCTGTCCTATCTGAAAACCCACCAGCATCCCGTGGGGTCAACTCATGTAGTGATTTTATTGTAGGAATGAATCGAATGATATCGGGCCCCCCTAGGTGCACTGTGATTCACCCTTCACCACTTGGGTGCAAGTCATTCCAGTAGCACATTAGGCTAGTATTTTACAGCCGTGCTATTCCAAGAGCAGCTTGGGGAATGCTAAAGTTTAGGAGCTTAATTGTAGCCCTCTTTTCTGGGCGCTTCCACACTCCAGACTTAGGCCGAGTCCATAGAAGGACAGACCGCGCTGAGCCGTGCGGACGCTCCGTGCTGAGCCCCTGCATCCTCAATGAGGATGCCTTGAGAGGGGGCTTATGCGAGCGTCTGCAGGCGTGCGGAGGTGCTGGGTTTTTCAGCCGACAGCGAAGCTGTTTTTCAGTGCTCTGTCGGCTGAAAACATCCAATCAGCGCGGAGCAGCGTCAACGTCACAGCGCCGTGACGTTGACATCGGTGCGTCGCGGGCGATTGGCCCTGCAACGTCACTGCCCCGCCTCCCTCAGTCTCCCCCGCCTCCGATAGCGCCCGCTGGCTCGCCTGCATGGGCATGAAATCGCGCAGATTTCAGCAGGCGAGCCCAGCGTCAGCGCGGCTCTGAACTCCTCACCCCTCTATAGCCCCAGCCTAAGACACACATATAGCCACACACTTTAAAGCCACACACTCTAATTCTATGTTCACTATTTAGGTGCTAGAATATACAGTAGCTACATATTGTGTGTGTATACAGACAATATTGCGTCTGTGTTGTTCAACTCAAAATCCTCCTATCTCCTACCTAACGTTGTCATTCATGGCTGTCCAGGTTTATTTATTTATAAAATGTTTTACCAGGAAGTAACAGGACTCTCACCCCGCCGCAAAAAGATACCTTTATGCGCCTATACTTGATGTACACATTGTGAGTACATTTCTTATGTTTTTTACTTTATAAACCTGTGCCAATTGGTCTACACTATGGTCTTCCTTTGATATTATTTTTGCATGACTTCAACTATGAACAAGAATGCATCCAATCCTGCTTTCCTGATCAATGCTGATTCTCCATTATCCTGCTAAACGCTGACTCTTCACTTACTTCTTGTAAGTAGAAGATTCATACGAGCCAAGATTTTAATAAGACATCTTTGTGTGAATTTATTACACTATATTTGGGTTTTTCTTTTTGGGGTGTTCCTGAATATCGCTCCCTTCACTATTTGGATATCTACTGCTGCTTGTGAGGGAATTTATACAATTTCCCTGTGAAGGTTGAGAAAAGCTTTTGGGACATCTTACATATTCTGTGTGTATTTTTGGGTGTTTTCACTATACTGTGTTCTAGCGCCCTCTGAATCACTTGGGTTAATTTACCAGGAAGTAATACATTGAGAGTTACCTCTCGTTTTCAAGCGGACACAGAGTGAGTGCAGCTGTGAAAGGGATCTATTGTGATTTCTTTCAGTTACACTCTATGCGCTACAGATACATAGTCACATAAGTCGCCGGGTCATTAAGATTGATCTGTGGGTGTTCATCGTAATGTAAACCTGCATCACCTACAGTTTCAGCAGAATTTCTCGCTTTGCGCATATCACTCTCATCTTACGTGATCTGTACCGGCTTCCACTGATCAACCGGGTTCGCTTCATGTTGGTCTTTAAAACTTTGCAAGGTCAGGTCATGCCCATCTGCTGTCTCTTTTGAAGTCGCGGAGGGATACTGGGTCTTCCCACGTTCTCAGGGGGTTCCGTCACTCTGTGCCAAGGGCACTGCACCCTATGCTGGGTGGGGGAGGCTTCATGTCTGCAGCTTCAGAGGTCTGGAACTCTGGTGTATATCTACTTTACCACTGTTTGGGGCTCAGTGTAAGACTTACCTCTTCCTTCTCGCTTTTCCTGTCTAACGTAACAATTGTACAGTATATCGTTTTAATTTGTTTAACTGTAAATTATTGCGATGCCCCCTTAAGTATAGGTGTGTGTTTACTCAAAAATAAGTGATGATCATGAATTTGGCTGCTCTCTGTAATGTAAACCTACATCACCCCATCTCTACCCACTAGTCTGTTTCGCCCCCAGCCGACTCTGCTACCCTTCTCCGTCACCCTTCTCCTCTGCTGCAGTCGCCGCACAAAATCGAGTTCTCTTCACCAACATTAATTTATTTATAATATATTTTATCTGAAAGTTCGCTGTTGGGCTGCATATGGCTATTTATGACCAGTCATTATTGCAACATCAGCCATCTAGGTAGCAACCTATATTTCTGTCCCCTCTACATCTTGGTGCATATTCATCCTGGCCAACGATACAGGACATGTACCTATTCATGCGAGAGATATATTCATAGTTTGGCCTTTGCTGCCTCCTAATTAACGTGTGTCTATATCCATGTTACACAGGAAACCTATGTATGCTGGTCTCTTCTCTTTTGATTTTGGTGCCTCCCGGCGGTATTTGAGCTACAGTATAAGGGAAGCTCTGAATCACTCCCCTGACAGTTTACTATACTCCTTTATATACTTACCATATTTGACAGTGCCCTCCAAACATTGTTTACCTTTGGTTGTCCGTGACGACGTCTATTCCGCCGGACACCTTTCTATTGGCTGCCTTCTCTAGCTCCACCCATGCTACAGGGTATATCTGATACACGGAAGCAGCTATACATGACTCCTCCCCCCAGAAGCGTGACTCGTCACGCGAAACGTGCGTTGGGGCGTAGTGACATCATGCCAGTGACGCTCACGAGCGAGAAAGAGATTGGAAGTTTAGAGCCACTGGGAGACACTGCTGTATTGGGGCTGTGTTTATACTGTATATACCTTCCATGGTTTTTGAGCCTTTCAGTGCATTCTAATGCTCTGTATATTTACCAGCATATACTACTGACTGTGCATATATCTGTTTGGGGGTACCTGTATGGATCAATCACTCCTACACCATAGATACTCCATCTGGCACCTAAACAGATAATTATATGGACATTATTGTTCCCAGCCGCTGCATACACCTTGCCTAATGCCGATGGTCTCCCGTGGGTGCATACAGCAATCGGCTTTCTAGGGGTATTTATATTGAGGCCCTCCGGCTCCTACCCTGCATTTTCCCGACCAGCCTTCTTATTGATTGACATTTTGTTATCAATGTATATAATTATCACGCTTTTCGGCGTTCTCGTTTACTATTAAAATGTTATTATTTTTGTTTTTAACAATTAGAACGTACAGTTCCGCTCACCCTTTTATGCATATGTACTAAGGCAGGGGTGTGCAAAGTGGGGCCGGAGGATTTTCAGGGGTGTGTGGTGGCTACAGAGGTCCCGCGCTCTCCCCCAAAGCATTTAAATGAAATGCCGAGGGGACTGCGCGATGCCCCTGCAGCTTCTCCTTACCTGATCTTCGGCGACACGTTGCCATGTTAACCGCGTCAAATGATGCCGCGGGGTCACGTGACGGCAACGTGACTTCACATGACACCATGACTTTATTTGACGCCGGAGCCGAGGAGGAGGGGGGTGCGAGCCGGGAGGTAAGCACTCAGGGGGGCGCAGGTTAAAAACTTTGTGCACCCCTGGACTAAGGAGTATGTTCAGCCTACTTTTCTGGGGATATTTGTATGTCATTACCCTATATTTGACTCCCCTTCAATTTTAACTCGACTCCAATCTAAATATTTTGGTAATTGGTTTGTAATTAGAGAGATATTTGTAGCAGAATCCCATGTATGTTCTTTTTACCTTTTTAGATACCGTTTTGTGTAATAAAAGATATGACAGATCAGAGGGGCTTCCTGTTTGCACTCGTGTTTTGGCAGAAGTGTATATGTGACCCTATAAACCTTCTTCCCACCCGGCTTGGCAGCGTGACACTAGTGCAGCGTCCTGGGGAAGAATCACTGAGCTGTTAGCAATAGATACAACGGATAGAAAAGACACTACACATAGGTATGATTAAAGAGAGTATTTTATTTAAATAATTAATTTCTTTGCTGGTAGGGGCCTGCAGCACATTGCAGAGCGATATAGTAACACGCAGAGCAATGCATTGCAGGCCCCTCCGGCAGCAAAGGAGTGAAGACCAATGCAGGGTGTATAAAGATCTCACTGATAATTCATGCACAAAGGGCAGTTTGTTGCTGTGATCCAGAGGAAGGCGAAACATAACCCCTGCTGTGCAATGGGGGAAAAAAATTCCTTCCTGACCCCATTAAATGGCGATCGGATGGTCCCTGGATCACTGCGCAGTGAGATCAGATGGAGGAGCACAGATCAGCGTTGTTATACACAGGGGCACACTCAGTATATAGAGATGCGGGTGATGGGGCCCTTGTGCCCCTGTGTATAACTCACCTGCTCCCCAATTCCCCTGCATATCTATCCCATTCACCCCTTTTCCTCCCGCATATCTCACAGGGCCGGACGTCCATTAGGCGGTCGCCTAGCGCGCAAAGGTCCTAGGGGCGCATTAATAATCATTATTATTTTTTCCTCTTATTATTTTATTTATTTATCTTTTTTTAATTATTTTTCTTTTTTTTGTCCAGTATTTTGGCGCCCTTTTATTTCGCGTCGCGCTGGGGTGCGGTCGCACCCCCTGCAGCCCCGATAGCTACGCCTCTGTTTATTATTTTATTTATCTTATTATTTTTTATACAACTGGGGCGCAAATTTAAAATCCGTCGTGGACCGCACAATACCAGTGCATTGCCAGTTCTTGTTCTCTCTGACGTGCCTGTCTGTCCCGCAGCCTTTCTGCTCTTATCTCCCTCCTGCGGTCAAACCATCTTCTCAGGGCCCCTAGGATACCCCTAATTCTCTGCACTGGCCCTGGCCCCTCTGCTACCTGCTCCCGGAATCTTCTCCCCAGCCTGAGACAGGGGAAGCACCACATCCCTCCACATCTGCCTTCCACCTCGTCACCCCACGTGTCGTCCGACTTGTCATCCGTCTCCACGTTTGCCTCGTCGTCCGCCTCGTAGCCCGCCTCGTCGTCTGGTGGCACAAAGCGCACCACCTTCGTGCATGTCCTGATCTGCAGGAGACATGAAGTGTTTGTAACCAGGGACAGTGATACTCTGTATCGCAAGAGCTCCTGTGCCACTTATACCCCCTCCCCAATACCCCGTTATACCCACCTCCCCAGGCCCATTCCCCCGTTATACCCACCTCCCCAGGCCCAGTACCCATTATATAAGCATCCCCAGAACTCCGTTATATGCCCCTCCCCAGGATCCTTTACACACACCCTCCCCAGACGCAGGACCCCCTACGGTGGAGGTGTAATGTCACATGGATAGTGGAAGGTTTCCCAGAGAAGGTGTCCATGTGTCACAGCTGTTTCATCACCTTGGACGAGAAGTCTCCCTACTCTCTGCCTTTCCTTTCTCTCTCCTGTCAGTCTCTCTCCCTTTAATCTTATCTCTTTTATTTATCTCTGTCTCTCCTTATTTTTGTTTCTATGTATTTCTCTCCCCACCCCCCCCGGCCCCCCATTTAATAGGGGCACAAACCTCAGATTTGTGGAACGCTCCAATCGCATGAGACCCGAGGAAACAGGGACCCACTAACCTTCATTAAAACATCTCCAGCAGGTTCTGTATTATTACACTGTAAAGTCTTGCAGACTTTTCCATAAATAGTACAACAGCTAATAGCACCGTGTGTGCGGCAGATTCACAACTACGCCATTCCCATTTACCCGTGAAGTGCGTTTTTTGTCTTCTTCCTTCTCGCTGTCAAACTGCTCCCATGCCTATGATAGAGAGGATAGTAATGTGATCACATGTATTCCTCACTCCTATACATGTCCTGGTGCTGTATGGGGGGTTTGACGGTTAAGCCAATTGTCCACAGCACTCAAACAGTAACAACCTTCACAACCTAACGTTGCTTCGCAATGTTAGCAACGCTTCGGTGTAATAGACTCCTTCAAGGCCCGTTCTCCCCTCAGCTGCAGATAGCCGGGGGATAGCCGGGACGGGTGTCTGTGAGGGGCCCGGCCGGCACTGCAAGCTGGGCCTGACCTCTAGCCTGGCCGGCTGCCAATCCTCTCGTGGCCGGGTCCCGGATCTCCCTCAGCTGCAGGCCTCTTCTTTCTGTCCCACGCCGAGCTTCCAATGCCAGCGCACCTCTCTGATGTTAGCGTGCCGGTAGTAAGCTAAGCCCAGTCTCCGGCGTGCGCGCCAGCATTAAAAGCACATGGGACAGAGAGACTTGCAGCTGAGGGGAGAGCCGGGCCTGGCCACAAGGTAAGTCTGGCTTTTTTTTAAGTATTGGGGGTGGTGTTATATGCATTGGGTTTTTTTTTAATTTATATTGGGAGCTTTTTAATATGCATTGGGCTATTTTTTATATGCATTGGTTTTTTTTATGCATTATGTTTTTTTATATGTATTGTTTTTTATATGCACTGGGGTTTGTTTATATGCATTGTTTCTTTTTTTAATATGTTTTTTTTATAAGCATTGTTTTTTTTGTACACCGAGAGGGTGCGTGTGTAGTGACAATGAGAGGGAGCATATGTCTGTATGTGTGTATAAAACTATTAGTGTGTGTTTCTGAGTGAGTTTGTGTTACTGTCTGACAGTTACTGTGTTTGTAAAGCATAATGAGAAGTATGATTGTGTGTGTGTATGTATACATGTATATATATCTTGTAGTGTGTGTCTGTGCTTCTACAAGAGTATCAATCTGTGCGTATTTTAGTGGGAGTGTGTTTGAATATGACTGATTGTGCGTTTCTATTTTAGGAGTAGGAACCTGTTGGTACTCCGTTCCTGCAGTTTTTTAGGAGCAGGAACGTGTGTGTGTATATATAGGACCGAAACGCTGTGCCGCTATCTCTCTCTCTCTTGCTCTATTACACACATCCCTACCTCAACACACACACACCTACCTCAACACACACACACACCTATACACACACATCTACCAACACACCTTTTGTAGGACTCAGCACTGTAGCAGTGAAAGTCTTAGCAAACACATAGAGATACAGCGAGACATGAAGAGACACAAGATACACTCAAAGGGAACATGAAAAGTGACAGATCTAGTATAACAAGTGACAGACATACGCAGGGTTAATAAGAAAAGAGACAGTCGGATACACACAGAGAAGTGATGATATAGATAACCTGTATCGGTGACAGACTTCAGGACAAGTTCCAATAAAAGCCAGACACACTCCGGGTAACAACATTTTATTTAAACACCTGGAATCTTGACCCCTCTGCCTTCAGTGTGGGAAAGGCTGAGGTTTTGGGATCTAAGGCTAAGGCCCCGGTAACTCCGCTGCAACGCGCGCCCGCGAGATTGGTGGCGCGTGCAGCCGATTCCCTGGTCTGCAGCTCACTGCAAGAAGAGAGACTGGGAGGGGCGTGACGGGGCGCGGCCATGACGTCACCCGGCAGGTTCGCCCTCATTGGCTGAACCGCCGGGGGGTGTGCCGTATCGCTCGTCGCGAGTCCTGCTCTCAATTCTATTGAGAGCAGGAGCAGCTCTCGCCCCAGCGCTGCGGCCCCCCCTCGCAGCAGGCCCGGCGCCATTGAGGGGAGGGCTCTCGTCCGTGCAGCGTCTGCCACAGCGGACGCTGTAGTAGGCAGCGGGGTCAAGGCCTACGTGTGTGCGGTTCTCTGTGCCTGGGGAGACCCCTACATTTTCTCTCTGTCTGGGGAGACCACGAATTGTTCTCTGTGTCTGGGGTGACCCCTAAATGTTCTCTCTGTGTCTAGGGAGACCCCTAAATGTTCTCTCTGTGTTTGGGTAGACCCCTAAATGTTCTCTCTGTGTCTGGGGAGACCCCTAAGTGTTCTCCCTGTGTCTGGGGAGACCCCTAAATGTTCTCTGTGTCTGGGGAGACCCCTACATTTTCTCTGTATGTCCGGAGAGACCCATAAATGTTCTCTCTTTGCCTGGGGAGACCACGAATTGTTCTCTGTGTCTGGGGAGACCCCTAAATGTTCTCTCTGTGTCTGGAGAGACCCCTAAATGTTCTCTCTGTGTCTAGGGAGACCCCTAAATGTTCTCTCTGTTTGGGGAGACCCCTAAATGTTCTCTCTGTCTGGAGATACCCCTAAATGTTCTCCCTGTGTCTGGGGACACCCCTAAATGTTCTCTGTGTCTGGGGAGACCCCTAAATGTTCTCTCTGTCTGGAGATACCCCTAAATGTTCTCCCTGTTCTGGGGAGACCCCTAAATGTTCTCCCTGTGTCTGAGGAGACCCCTAAATGTTTTCTGTGTCAGGGGAGACCCCTAAATGTTTTCTGCGTCAGGGGAGACCCCTAATAAATATTGCCTAGTGTAGCTTGCTTCAAAATAACCCAGAAAAGTAGCCTTGAGCCCTCGGTGACCGGGCGCTATGACCAGAGGGACTAGGCTCCCTCTTACCTGTGAGTGTGGACTACGTCCCCCATGGCCTCTCCCCCCCCCCCCCACCCCCTCTGGCAGGGAGAAGGGCCAGGAGGTTAGAATTAGACAGAGGCGCGGGGTCAGTCTACGCCCTGCCATGAGAGTGCCCCCATCTTGCCCTTTATTGTGAATACTGGTAAATATGTTGGTTGTACGTGTTTAAAATAAAAAAAAGAATAAATAAACAATGAAAATGAATAACAGAAATAAAATAAAAGGTGGCTGGGAGTGGCGAGTGGGCGCGGCTCATTTACACGTGCTTTCCTGGGGCCCATTCTCGCCAGATGGCCGGGGTGGGGTCCGGCTAGGGGGGAGTTACGGCCATTGGTTCGGGTACCTTTGGCCTTTACCCAATGAGCGAGTACTCTGGCAGGTGGTTGGCACTTATTAGGTTAATTGAAGTTTTAATAAAAAGCCGCGGCCTCACACCGCCAGACCTCGTGTTTGTGGTTATTTATGTATTGGTTATGGTGGGGTTTGGGACGCCAAGTGTAGATGGGAAGGAGAGGGAGGGTCTCACAGTCTCCGAGGTCATGTTTTTATATATAAAATATTTTATCAGGAAAAAATACATTGAGTTACCTCTGGTTTTCAAGCATGTCCTGGGGGAGTTATCACAGAGACACAGAAGCGTCGCTGAGTTTGGGTTAGTAACTCCCTAAACCTCTCAGCAGTTGAATTCCCCCTTAGCGCTTAACGCGTTAAAAACAAGCGTTGCTATTTCTCTGCATGAAGTTGCAGGTAACTGGAAGAGTTACACAGTGACGCCTATTTCATCACTCACCTTCACCCGATACGGTCTTTTTTTCGGTTTTATTCTCGGTCTTATGTCCGACTCTTCGCTTAACCATTCTTCGTCTAACCATTTTTCGCCTTCACTCTGTATGCAGGACAATGCTTTAAGACAGGGTTGCACAACCTTTTCCCCCTGCTCCCCCCTCCCCCCTCCCCACCTTGTCTCCGACATTCTGATGTAACCACATCATGTGATGTCACGTTGCTATGGCAATACCACATCATGTGACGCAACGTTGCTGTCGCCAGAAGCCGCCGGAGACAAGGAAAGGGAACTTACAGAGGCCTTACGCGCGATCGCCGGCATTTAATTTAAATGCTGTGGGGAACAGCGAGGGGCCTCTGTAGGCGCCAAGCCCGTCCTCCCCAAGAAAATGTCGCGCCCCTCAGTTTGCTCACTCCTGCTTTAAGAGATATTCTGGGACCCTCCAACTCCTCCATCGGACCCTTCCTCATACTGACTGACCTTGCAGTGCTCAGTATTACCTGTTATGATGCCTCTCAAAATACCATGCTAACTCATTCTGAACATACATGTGTCCTTTCTACATGTTACTCAGCTTGTATGGGCCACAGAAGAATAATGCGTGGTGCTAAGAACTGTACACGGCTATAATGATAATGTTATGAAGATAATGAATCCTATATGAAGTCTGGGATATATTCTTGATTGTAGGGGGGTACTGGGTGTGGTATCCTAGTTGGTAAACCACCATAGATGGCACTCAAATTGTCCAGGAACCCAAAGTCTAATGATCACCCCAATAAATAGTACCCGAATCCTTTTGTGGAATAATGATATGACCATGTAGCAAACAAGAAAACTC
Source organism: Ascaphus truei (assembly GCF_040206685.1). NCBI lineage: Eukaryota > Metazoa > Chordata > Amphibia > Anura > Ascaphidae > Ascaphus > Ascaphus truei. The sequence goes on from NW_027454354.1 coordinate 19,327, forward strand.
ACGAGTCTGCTGCAGCGTCCACGTTGATCATGCCTTGATAAAGTGCTCTGTGTAGCACGAAACATGTTGGTACGGTAATGCCTTGCCCTTTTTCCTTCCATGACTATTACATTTTTTATGGATAATGCACTTCCCTCCTAATTTCTTGTTCGGATGATTCCGGTTGTGCTCTGCCATTGTTCTCTCTTATCTGTACAGTATGGGCTACAGACAGCTTTCCCGGGGCCCAGGACTAGTTTCCACCGGGGACCCTCACCCATGGGTCGGCGACCTTGCGAGAACCCCCCTCCCCCCCAACCTGTTTTCTCTTGCACTGCCATAGACTACAACATTTCGGCCTGCTGGTCTTTCTCAGGTAAAGTGGCTAAACCCACTAAAGCTAGTAAACAAATGCCAGCAGCCGAAACGTTGTAGTCTGTGGCACAATAAATGATCTTTTTTGATTCAAATCCGTGTGCCCTTTTCCATCAATCATATTGTATACATTGGACAAAATGCCGGTCTTCCCTGAGACTAAGGAGCACCGGTAAAAGCATGCAGCCAATCCCCATCATTTTTGCGTTCTCTTGCTCTGCCCCATTCTCACACACCACCTTGCTCTCTCACCCCCCTCTTACACTCCCCGTCACCCTTTCGTTCCCCAAAGGTTGTCCTTTAATTAGATCTTACCTCAGGTGTCGCCATCTCCCTTGGAAATGTTCGGTCTTTAAGCTGTGTGGCGCCTCTTGATCCGAACTTTCTTAGCTGACCCCTTTAGGTTTCGGCTCCGAGGGTCTGAAAAATAAGGGACTCCGAAAAGGTGTTAAATATGTGCACGGGTCCTAATGGGGCACTGAGGGGGAGACTTAAATACTAGTAAATATAATCTACTGTGCTAACAAATATAATCTATTAAACAACTAAATATAATTTATCAAACTACTAAATATAATCTATCAAACTAAGTAAATATCTATTAAAATAAATAAATATAATCTATTAAACTAAATAAATATCTATTAAACTAAATAAATATCTATTAAACTAAATAAATATAATCTATTTAAAAACAATACAATAAAAAGCTGGAGAAATGATACGTCAACCAAGCCACAGATGTGATGCCAATGAGCGTTGAACTCCTTGTAGATCCACCGTCAGCTGGTTGTGGCAGAAAGTGGTGACATACAGTAGAACAGAGTGGTTGAGCTGTAACCACGGCAGTCAGGTCAGAAATAAACACAATATTTTTTGAAATTTAGAATGAGAATGTTCAGTATGACACACTCTGGGCTCAGACCCTGAGCCCTGTCAGATGTTAGCAGCTGGTGATAATAGAAGATATCCATATACTGGGATGTGATAAGAGACATGGTCTTTTAATACTGTGTCTCATAACCTGCTTTATATGAAGTATCATTTTACACTAATTAGTAGAGATGCTACATTTTGAAAAATAACGCTTCTGGCGACATTGTTCATTTTCTATACAAATGATCAATTAAAACGGATAAAATTGTATATGTGTGTAATATATATATATATATACACACATAGTATGTTACATATATATATATATATATATATATATATATATATATATATATATATATATATATATATGTGTGTATGTATGTGTGTGTATGTATGTATGTGTGTGTATATATATATATAAATATATATATAAATGCAGCAAAACACTTGACAAGGTTCAGGCTCACCCCTGCTGTTTAGTCTGCACACACTCACTCTGCTCATAACAGCTCCATGCAGCACTGCCTACCTCTGGCATCATGAACCTGCTATGTCTTTTAACATTTTTCTTTCTCCTGGCCTCATGGAGATGTTACTCCCTCTATCCACTACAAACTCCTCCATCCTGGCCCACACCCAACATCACCATACACCCTGGACTACTCAAAAGCCTTGCACTATCTACTGAATGTTGGTGGAGAACTCTAAAAACCAGCACTCCAACCACTGCTCACTCTAATGGCAAACACCACAAATTTACAACTTGCAAACAACTACCCAAATTTCTACTCATACTATTACTCTCTCTAGCAGGTGATGTTGAAACTAACCCAGGTCCTCCCATTTCAGCTCTGTCCCATGCCCCTGAGAATTCCACCTTTAAATTCCAAAAAGGGCTATCTGTCGCCCATATAAACATCCGGAGCCTGCTGCCCAAACTGGATGAACTAAGGGCATGGTGCCTTATGCATAAACCCAAAGCCATCGTTCTTACAGAAACATGGCTATCCACTAAAACCCCTGATGCAAATATTGCCATTCAGGGATACTCCATTTTTAGGAGAGATAGGTCAAAGAGAGGAGGAGGGGTGTTATTTTATATTGCAGACACCTTACAATTTACACTGTTAAATTGCCCACCAAGTCCACCCTCTTTTGAAACTCTAGTTGGACAAATCTGCCTCCCCTTTTCTAAGCCCATCTTGCTTGCTGGCATCTACCGACCCCCTAAAGCCCCTCTACAATCCTTGACTGATATCACCCAATTTCTTGGCTCCATTTCCTCTCTGAATGAGAAGAGTGAACTGCTAGTTCTAGGGGATTTCAACTTCAATTGGCTTGACCCTAAAAACCACAAAATCCAGATACAACTCAAGTCACTTAACCTATCGCAACTCATTTCCCAACCCACACGGATAAACCTGAAATCGCATAACCATTCCTTGCTAGACTGGATTCTCTCCTCAAACCCCAGCAGAATCCAATCCTCTGGCATCCTTCCTGATATTTTCAGTGACCATGCAATAGTGTACTGTGTAAGGAAAATTAAACCGCCCCATTCAAGCCCTAAAGTTCTCCTCACTAGAACATTTAAAAACTTTAACCCACAACAGTTTCTGGATGACCTTACCAACTGCCCATGGCACAGAATCGATTTAATTCCCGACCCCGATTCTGCGCTCGACTATTTCCAATGCGAGTTCTTAAAACTCTGCGATACCCATGCTCCACTACGCAAAATAAGGGTACGGGGGGCCCACCTTCCATGGGTTACACCTGACCTTATAGCACTCTACCAGTTCAGGGATGCCTTGTGGAAAAGCTACAAAGTAACTGGCACTACCAAGGATCTCAATCACTACAGATGCATGCGGAACATGTGCACAAGGCAAACAAGGCATGCAAAAGCACAATATTACTCTGACAATCTCCACCAAAATACATCAAACCCAGCTAACTTCTGGAAGGTTATCAACAATATATTCCAGCCTCCTAACCATCAACAACCAAGTAATATCACTAAGGGGGACATTACTCTGACAAACCCCACTGACATTGTAAATGCATTCAATGATTACTTTGTGGGGTGTGCCACTAACTTATTAGCGAAAAGCAGCACAAACCCCAAACATGAATCTCATCCTGGGAGTATCCCTACAGTCCCACCCCCTCCCAACACTGCCCACAATTTTCAATTTAGCCCAGTATCTGAAGAGGAGATTACACAAGCGCTCCTCAAACTAAAACTAAGCAGCCAATGTGGACCCGACTTACTACAATCTAGGTTCCTACGACTTGGTGCCCCAGCCATTGCCAAACCAATTGCTTCCCTAGTCAACTTTATTCTGTCTGCAGGCCATATCCCTAAGACCTGGAAAACTGCCAGAGTTGTCCCAATCTTCAAAAGTGGGGACAAAAACACTGTCTCAAACTACAGGCCAATCTCACTTCTCTCAATTCTATCCAAAGTTATGGAAAAATGTGTCCACTTCCAATTAAGCGATTTCTACACCAAGACAAATTTCCCTAGCCAATTCCAGTCTGGGTTTCGTCCCAAACACTCCACCGTAACTACCCTGCTAAAAGTTTGCAATGAAATCCAGTGTGGAATGGTACGGGGACAACTCACTGGTGCAGTATTCCTAGATTTTGCAAAGGCTTTTGACACAGTTGATCATGTTATCCTGCTTAACAAACTCCAGAGCTCTGGAATAGGGAAACATGCTTTAAACTGGTTTCAGTCCTACCTATCAGGAAGATCCCAACATGTGTCCATCTCAGGCTCTAACTCCAACCCCCTGGATATCACCTGTGGTGTCCCGCAAGGCTCTGTTCTGGGGCCCCTACTCTTCTCAGTGTTCATTAATGATCTTCCCACAGCTTGTAAGGAAGCCTCAATACACATGTATGCAGATGACACAATCCTATATGCACACAGCCATAGCCTCTCTGACCTTCAACACATACTTCAGTCTGACTTTTTGAGACTCGAAAACTGGATTTCCCAAAACAAACTGTTTTTAAACACTGACAAGACTGTAACAATGGTATTTGGGACCAAGACTAAATTTGTAAAGCTTCCAGTGACTGAGCTCCTGATTAGAAACAACGCTAACACCACCCTAACACCTGTCACTAGTTTTAAATACCTGGGCTTATGGTTTGACTCCCACATAACATTCGGGATGCACATTGATACCCTGACAACCAAGACCTATGCCAAACTAGGGGTACTTTACAGGAACAAATCCTCCCTAAGTCTCCTGGTCAGAAAGCATATCGCACAGCAGATGCTAATGCCAATTATTGACTATGGAGACATAGTATATGGCTCGGCTCCTCAAACCCACCTTAGCAAACTTGACACCCTCTACAATTCAATTTGTCGTTTTGTTCTCCAATGCAACTACAACACACATCACTGCGAAATGCTCAAAGAACTAAATTGGTCAACACTAGAGTCTAGGCGCAAAGTTCACCTTTCCTGTCTCACCCTCAAATACTTTCTGGGCAAGCTACCCAGCTACCTGAACAAGCTCCTCACCCCTACCACATGCAGCACCTATCACCTGAGATCTGACTCCAAAAGACTATTCATGGTCCCAAGGCTCAACAAAGTATCCGGACGTTCCTCCTTCTCCTTCCGTGCACCCCAAAACTGGAACAACCTACCAGAGACTCTCATATCCACCACCAGCTTAAGTTCTTTCAAATCTAAGGCTGTCTCACATTTTAACCTGGTCTGTAACTGTTTCATACGCTCTTAATATATATTATTTCTAACTGTGCATGCAATGTCTTGTATATAATGTATACCTTGTTAATTTATGTACTGTACTTGTAACCATGTATTATTTGTTTTACTCTGTGCCCAGGACATACTTGAAAACGAGAGGTAACTCTCAATGTATTACTTCCTGGTAAAATATTTTATAAATAAATAAATAATATATATATATATATATAAATACTAGCTGAGAGACCCGGCGTTGCCCGGGATGTAATGTTCCCGTTCCTCTCTCTCCTCCCCCCTCTCTCTGTTTGTCCCCCATTCACATCAATCCAGTCCCCCCCCCTCCCTCCCTCCTTTACAGCTTCATGTAGCGTGTGTGCGTCAGTCACTGTGTGTTTGCTCGCGCGTCAGTGAGTCTGAGGCAGAAACACAAACACACACAGACTGACTGACGCACACACAGTCAGTGTGTGCCTCAGTCAGTGTGTGCGTGCGTCAGTCAGGCTTTGTGTGCGCGTCAGTCAGTGTGTGCGTGCGTGCGGCAGTCAGTCAGTGTGTGCGCGCGGGGCGTCAAAGGCAGGGGGGGGCATCAAAGGGAGGGGGGGGGCGTCAAAGGGAGGGGGGGGCGTCAAAGGGAGGGGGGGGCGTCAAAGGGAGGGGGGGGGGCGTCAAAGGGGGGGGGGGCGTCAAAGGGGGGGGGGCGTCAAA